>NW_018021102.1:77198-81154 GCF_002006095.1 Pseudomyrmex gracilis
TCTGAACGGATCCGAATGATATGTTGGTGGTTTCAGCTATCTCCCTTATCGTCAATTTGCGATTTTCGATCAACAATTGTCGGATTTCATCGACGTTTTCATCAGTTTTCGATGTCGATGGCCTCCCAGGACGAGCATCGTCTTCAACAGCCTCACGACCATTTTTAAAGCGTTCATACTACTGGTACACCTGTGTTTTCGATAGAGTATCGTGTCACCATAACACTTTTGTAACATTTTTAATGTGTCGGAACACTTAATTTCATTTTTATAACAAAATTTAATGCAAGAACGTTGTTCAAGTTTTGAATCCATTGTAAAAATCGCCGCGACGTAAAAACTTGATGTAAAGAAATCACTGTCATAAAGGTAAATGAATAGCCGATAAGCAGAAGCTTGGCATGGGTGTCCGTAACAGTGCTGCCAACGTGACACAAACAACAGAATTCTAAACCGATAAGCCCGCGAGGTTTAAATTAAAAATTCCGGTTATTTTTTGATCATGGTAGTATGCTCTTATTATTATAATTATACTTTTACTACGTACATATAAGAATTATACATGTATTTAAAAAGCATTTATGGTTTTAAAGAAAACTTAAAATTGAAATAAAAGAAAAATATTTCTCAGATTTATCTTCTATATATAAATTTTCTTTTATCTTCTATAAAATCTTTGATTTACAAAAAAATATTAAATCTGTGGTATTTAAACAATAATAACTTTTCTAATTATTAAATATTTTTAAATAACCTTAAATTTATATACTTAAATAATTCTTTAAAAAGAATATATTAAATTTGTACTATTAACTTTTAACAAAGTAAAATAAAATTCTTTCGTCGTAGTGTGTATTCTATAGTAATGAAAGTAATATTTCTATTCGTAAAAAAAATCGTACTTTGGGTTTAAGTAGTAAGCAGTTATTGCTGGTGCACATTCTTAAACAATTTTGTTTTAGAAGTAAAAAACATTTTTTCTTGTGAGATAATTAGAGAACAGTCGAAGAGTATGTAATTTTCCAACATTTAAAAAACTTACACTGCAAACAGTAATAATATATTCTTTCTTACACAAAACAACAATAACAGATAAAATATACAAGAGCAAGATACATTTTGAAGATAATTACGACAATTTTAACGACAATTTTAATGACAATTTTAACGACAAAATATTTTAAAGATAATAATTTTAAGGAATTATTGTTTTCTTATTTGGTTATGTAACCAAGTTTTTATCTGAGCACTTGTACGAGCTTTCAATACAGGATATTTTATTTTTATTTCGTTAATTTCACGAAAAGATGGCAATTTTTTATTTTGTATGGCTGTGTGAAATAAAGATAAATCGGTTCTGCATTCATTATCTGTCCATCTGACTTTATGAGTGCTTTTCCGTGTAAGACCAAAAGAAGATACTAAAATAAGAATAAAATTAATGTAGTACTCTTATTGTAAAATGTTATTATTTTTAATAATAAGCAATAGTAATTCTACAGTTATTTAAACTTATTTTTCTTTTTCTTCATCTTTGTATCACTATTCATGTCATTTTTTTAATCAGACATCCATTCCAATTGCTTTATCTTTTTTGATGATAAAACATTAGAAATATTTAAATCTAATTCAGTATTAAATTCATCTTCTGATTGTACTGTTTTACTATTATGATTAATTTTTCTCTTCAAAACCAAATGTTTTCCTAAAACAATGACAATTCACAATATGTTTATATAGAATATATTCCAACATGAATGCCGTTTGAAATAATTATTAAATAACATGAAAAACAATGTTTGAACTATAATTAAGAACATGTAAAGTAACCGTGGAAACTTGAAGGAAGTATTCTTTTGCATGAAAACAAGAATATAAGTTTTCGTTTTTTATAAATAAATTTCCTAATATTATATTTATCATTAATAATATCTATTTCAAATAATACCTATTTTTCAAACAATATTTATCTAAAGTGTATGTCGCTGTATATATTTAGTATTGTAAGGACTAATAGTAAAAAGTAATATGTGTACTATTTACTATAAAAATTTTTCAAATATGATGAAGTATCAATTATTCAAACGTAATGAAGTATCAGAAATATCTAAATTTAAATCTGTATTACTAACATTAACTGAATGATATTTATTTTTATCTTTATCCTCATCAAATTTGTCGCTTTCTTCTGTATCGCTTGTATCTTCTTCTTGTGCGTATTTGAGTAAACGTGATATAGCTAAATCTTTTGTTATGACCGACTGTCTATGATGCGATTTATGTATCTTTTCATGATGGCCCATGTGTTACGTCCTGGCCCATAAATACGGTCGAGCTGTGGTGTGACGCAACAGTAAACGCGTCGTTTTCCATATCTCTCTTTACAGTGGACACGGAAGTCCCGCTGTGAGAGAGTCGAGCGAGTTTGTTTATATTTGTTGACAAGTCAACGGCGTACGCCGATCTTACTCTGTCTAACAAACACTCGCTCTTTAGTCCCTTTTTAGGTCTGAGACGCAAATCTCATTTACCAATGACGGGACCTGGCGATTTTAACGAGGAAGTGAGAGTGGGTTATACGGAAAGAAGGATAACAGAGAATAATTCTTTAGATTGATTNCACACATTATAAAGTAGTTATATTTATTAAAAAATCAAAATCAATGAATTAATAACAAACATGCAGAAATTAATACGATAAAGGAGCACATAATCGTTTCGTACAATGTAATCTACACGCTAGAACGCGAGTGTGAGAGAAAAAGAGAGTGCGAGTTCTTTAGTGTAGCCAGCCTCTTAACCCATGTTTATACAACTTAAATCATCTTAGAGATTTGTATCTTGGTAAATTCGGTTTTGTTTCATTTCTTAGGTTTCAATGGAAATAACAATAGGAATAAATTTGGATGTGTCATGATTTTAAGACTGATATTTGGAGATAAGCGGGCTTTGTTTGTTTCCGTGATTTAGGAAGAAAAAAGAAATAAGTCGGACGCTATTCACGACTGGTGTCGCAAACTGCTCTCCCGGGGAGGGTGGTCAACGAGGAATTGACTCCTCGGCCGGTTGCTATTCACGACTGGAGTCGCGAACTGCCCTCCCGGCGAGGGTGGTCAAACGAGGAATTGACTCCTCGGCCGGTTGCTATTCACGACTAAAGTCGCGAACTGCCCTCCCGGCGAGGGTGGTCAGACGAGGAATTGACTCCTCGGCCGGTTGCTATTCACGACTAGAGTCGCGAACTGCCCTCCCGGCGAGGGTGGTCAAAGGGAGTTGCAAAGGGAGTTGGATGCGGAGAAACAAAATAATATGCTGTGGTGGAACCTTCGATTAAAATTTGTGAATGGACTTACTACTCACTGCGGACCCGTGATACAAGGTTCTAGGCTGTTGCGGCGCAGTAGTTCACTCTTGGATCTTACATTTTGCACTCACTGTCACTCACTTACTCGCTGTGGTGCTTCTACAATCTGCGGCACTAACTAGATACGCGGCGCGGTTCCTTCTCGTTTCCGATTCCGAGAGCCCTGGCTTATATACTGTTTTGAGTAAGCGAGGACTCTCGCAATCGGGAACTCAGTTGAGCCTTGCTGGTTCCTCTTTGTTAATTAGTCGGTCGGGCGACTTTCGAGATCACCAATCGGCGGCGATTTCGTCGCCTCGTCCGATTTTTCGGAGAAGGAAAAAAGGGAAAGTGTTGTCTTTTCGACAACGCCGCATAGACCCTTCGATATTTATCAAGTGATAAACCTTTTTTATGTAATTGCTCGTGGCGACGGATCTTTACTTGCGCCGGCTGTCCTAAATTTTATAGGATGTACAGGGTGCGGCGCCAAAATCCGGACAAATTATATATGTTTTTCTAAATATGTTTTATTGCTACAATGAAAAGATTTACAAAATTTGTTTAGCTCCATTGTTTGTAAGGCCATAAATAATATATTCACTCAATATAT
>NW_018021102.1:82094-84376 GCF_002006095.1 Pseudomyrmex gracilis
TAGTTTAGTACATGCGTCAAGCTATTTGAATGCCAATCGCGACATCTGCCAATGGTACTGAACGGAGGNAATATCAAATTGAAATTTGTCCGGATTTTGGCGACGCACCCTGTATTTCTTTGACCCGGAGATAACCGGGTTTATTTGGAAAGGTGCTCGGGATGTTTAGACAATAACAAAAGTTTCTGTTCGCTATCGTCTACGAAGGAATTTTTAAGATCGTTGCTAGGCTCGGTTTATTGTTTTCGGGCGTCGACACGATTTCTATTTGCGCGTCTATCGCGTCGAAGTCCGAGTCCGTTCGTGTTATTTATTGAGAAAAAAAAGAATTTATTGTATGTTGGCGCGTCACGTTGCAAGAAAAAGGGACCCGTGGAGTTTCCAGGACGTAACACATGAAATTCGCTAGATCATTTACTTTATGTTCAGGCATATCTTATAAAATGCATATTGTAGCAATATGTTTTCGTAACATTGTACCTTGTAACAAAGTTGGTATTTTTGCACCAGAAAGTATAGAATATTTTCGTATTAACACACATGCTCTCAAATATCTGTATCTTTTTTTATCGGTTGTTTGTATACCAAAGATATAAGGATTCTTTTCGCAAACACCAGCATATTTACGATATTTAATAATTCTTTGCATACATTTCAACATTTCTTCATGGAGTAATACTGGAACCGTTCTTCCTAATTTACCGCGTATTGTCATTTGTACATATTTTGATAAAGATTTATATAATTCAGGCGCTTCTTTTTTTAAAATTGTTACACAATTTTCCATATTCTCAATTAAAATACGGTCTAGTTCGCCAGCACGTCTTCTATTAAATATCATAATAGATACTACTGTTGTTTCAGCTAGCACACGCCATGCTTCAACTAAGAAGCTATTTGTTTCTAAACCTTGTGATGCTTTTGTGCGTTCAGTTTCGAGATATGTAGTAAATAGTTTAATGTCATTTATCGATGGTAAGACAACATTTTTTTGCCTTTTTTGATGCCCTTGAGTTTCAAGCACAATTTTATTTACACTGACGGTATAATCTTCTTCACTTAATTTCAAAAAATTTTCTACCCCAGTTTGCTTGTCGCCTTTTTGTTTCTTAATGCACATACTTCTTAAAATTTGCCCAACATGTTTTAGAAGTGTTCCCAAAGATGACGCAATGGACGGTATTTTATATGTCCAAGTCGTTTCATCAAATTGTGCAAGTTTATTGACTGCTTTAATACATTGATCGTATTTTTTTGGATCATATATGGAAGTACAGTCTACTACACTATTATCAAGATTTCTCGAAGCAATAAAAAATCGTCCAAGTAATCTCAATTGCGCTTTAATCATATCGTGCTGATGTTGGAGACAATACTTTTGACATATTTTATTACCATAAGCAATTACCAGCTCATCATATCTGATAATTTGAGTTATATTGTCTTCTCTCATCACTGGAAATACCAATCTTCTTAATGGTGTATTTGCAGTGTGATGTATACGACAAGCCACAGTACGTCCCAATACTTTTATATTTCTTTGAAGATACTTCATTTTCTGTCTACATGACGCAAAATGATGTCTTATATTATTTTTAGAAAAAAAACCTTTGCATTTTGCACAAGGAATAAAATCAGTTGCTTGTCTATTTAAGTGTTTTCCTGGACGTTGGCATACAATTAAATCTCCTTTATTTATGTTAGAATCTGTATTATACTTGAAATTTCCTGTTTGTCTAATTATACCAATAATCTTCTTTCGTTCTAGATTGTCTGAAATAATAAGCCTAAATCTCTGTGATAAACAAATTTTACTATAAAATTAAAAGTNTTGCACGTAATGTACACAATATATCACTATCGTTTGAGCTATTATCAAAAACGCCTATTTGTTACTATAAAAAATATCAGAAAAAACTGTTTGATCTAACTTGTTTTTTTCGTTTGCACGTTTTTGTACAAAACACATTTTCAGATTTAAAGACTATTATTCTAGTATAAACTATAATTATGTATATAAGGTGACAAAAATAATATTTATTTTGTTATTTTACGTATAAAAATAAAATATTCTGATAAGATCATCAAAAAGAGCACACTTACCAAAATATTTTGCATTTCCTTTTGTTATTTTTATATGTAAGATATTTTATAAGTATTAAGTTTCTCGGTTATTTTATCTTACTTACCATCTTTTGATGATCTTTTTCTACATTTTTATACGTAAAAATAGAAAAAACGGTAAATGTACAGAATAGGGGAGCTCCCTCCGATCGGCTTCT
>NW_018021103.1:0-11076 GCF_002006095.1 Pseudomyrmex gracilis
TAAATTTTAAGGCGTCTTAGGGCCGTAGTGCGGTAGTGACACTTTTCCGGACATGGGTCCCTATACTCAAATGTTTTCTACTGTTGCACTGAATAACCCCTAGAAGTTTGATCCCATAGTTCTGAAACACCCTGTATAGTCAAAGATATGTCTATGGATGCAACTTCACAACGGCAACACGCACTCCAAGGTTCGTCTGCTGAAGTCGGCGCTGTGAAGCATGCGTGAATTTTGTTGTGCAATTTGAGAACACTGCATTCTGGCTCCGATTGCTCGGACTCGGAGAGCTCCGAATCAGTCAATTGTAATCCAAAGTTGGGAATGCTACTTGATTGAATTGCGCGCGCGTTTTGTATGTATGTGTGTATGCATGCGTGTGTATGGCGTAGTGTACATCTCACCATCGTTTCAACCAAAATATTAGCTGAAAAATTACACGAGTGCACCGGTGGACGACGACAACTACGTTTCTTCTGCGCGAAATTACAGAGTTATGTCGTGGTGCATCGTGGATACGAGCGACATGCGTACGAATGAGACACGAGTCTCGGGTACGTTGTTCATTACGCCAAATACGCTCAATTGAGGCGAGAAAAATTGAGAGAAGAGAAGATATGCTCGGTGACAACGCGTTCAGTACGACGAGATGATAATTTTTTACTGCAGACGCGACAGCCCCGAACTTTTCTAGGAATAGACCATTTGCAACGCGCTCGGACGTAATCACTAGCATTGAGCAAAATGTCTTGGCTTGTTTGGTCGGCGGACATCAAAAAGAGGGCTTGCAGATATCTGCTGCAACGTTATCTCGGTCAGTTCCTCGAGGAACTCACGCTGGATCAGTTAAACGTCGATTTGTTCAACGGTACTGGACGTGTCGTCAATGTGAACCTCGACGTGCAGGTGATTCACACGTGCTTTCTTTGTCTTATGGCCCTTTCTTCACTTAGTATAGATAAGAATACTGTACTGTAAAGTGTTAATTGAACTGTTCTTGTTTATTTGATAAGTACTATTGTACATCTCATTCTATTTTACTTTATATCCGCAAATTATTATATCTATTTTTAATTCTCTGTTCTTGATTAATAAAAGTCATATAATGAAATGAATAAATATGTATACATATGACTAAAGAAAGAACAAGTAAATTGTATACATAATTTATTACAAGTGTTATTCATTTATAACAAACAGTATAAAGTACTAAGCAGATGGAAATTTGTCAGTATTGAAACTGAAAGTTTTACCAAATGTTACTTTAGATCTATATATTCAATAATGCACTTATTTATTTTTTAAATCAGTGACTTTATATAAATTTTTTGGTGCTTACACTTTGTGTGTGAATAATGATTGTTTTTGACATTAAATTGAGTAAATAATTTTGTACAAATTGTATGTACATAAATATATATGTAACTGATTTTATTAGTCAACTAGTTAAACAATGTATCTAAATAGCAGTGAGGAAAATCTTCTGATAACAAAATCTTTGAGACATTTCAAGATAAAATTTCTAATGTCAAGGTTATACAAATAGAAAGTATTGTTTAATAAAAGTGAGTAAAGTTCACAAAAAAAAAATCACAGAGTAGTGGCATTTTACACACTCACGTTCAAGCAGAGCAAGTAGTAGTACAATTCCATGACTTGGAGTTTTCCTCAATATGAATATTTATTTATGATATGCTTCGTGAATTTTAATTGTTTTTTTTATTTGCAATTAATCGTATACTTAATAATTTTATATTATCTTGTACTTTTAAATGATAAAAATTGCAATGTTTTCACAAAGAAAGGCTAAGTAAATAATTTATAGATTTATAGATTCATCTGAAACACTGTCATTGTTATTTTATTTTAATAACTTTAAAACACATCTTACACATAAGATGAAATAAAATAAAAATTTTTCCGACAAGTAATTTTGATAACATTTGGAAATGTGAATTACATAAAATTGAACAGTTTTTTTTTGTTTTTATAATAGGCTCTCAATGAAGTAAGCGAGCAACAACATCTTCCTGTGGATTTTGTCGATGGATTTATATCAGAAATATCGCTTAGTGTACCATGGTCAGCATTACTTAGTGAAGCAAGTTACGTAGAAGTAAATGGCCTTAGGCTCACAGTGCAACCGCGACAAAGAGTCGATACAGGAACGTCAATGTTTGAATCTATGTGGAGCTCTATGACATCGAGTATGCAACTTGCTCAGGAATGTTTGCAGCAAGATGCAGCCACTGCAGGAAATGCTCAGCCCCTTGAAGCGGTAGAGCTATTCGCACAGACTATAGATTCAAGTAAGATAGTTTAATATATTGTTAGTTTAAATAATATATAATATATTTAATGTATATTATAGTCAAATATAAAGTTTTGTGTGTGTGTGTGTGTGTATATATATATATATCTTTGGAACTTTATTATTTTAGTTTTATCTAAGGTTAAAGTGAGATTCATTGACACTGTGATACGTTTGGAACATGTACCATTAAATTCTTCCATGGGAGTGGCGATTGAGATGTGGATAAAGAATCTTGAATATTCTGACGAGGCTGGATTAGATTCCAATAAAACGTTTCTAAATCCTGATGAATCTCCAAAAAGTTATATTGTTTCGGCGTTTTCCACTAAACGATTTTGCATGGAAGGTGTAACTTTCTATACTGACGAATTTCCGTCTTGTGCCAGAACATTTTCTAAAAGTGTAGTGACGAGCACGTGTTCCACTCCCGATTCTAAAGTGAGCAATAATTTATATGTGCACTTAAACCTCAACCACCGATGTGTTTTTCGACACCTTAATTTCTTGATCATGGGTCGTTTGTCGTCTTGAACTTTTTAAAAATATTAAATATGTTTTAAAAAATCTGAAACAATTTGTATACACTTCAAACAGTCTATTTTAAGAAACCATCATTAAATTTAGCAAAAAAAAAGTTTTAATTCATAATTTTTAGCAACTATGCTTTCTAGAAATTTCAGAAAGTAATTTTGCGCCAGACGAAAATGACTTATGATTGGTGGTTGAGGATTAAATATAATATATATAAAAAGAGAAGATTGTTATAATTTTTTTTATCTCAATGATAGAACTCGGACAGCTTGTTTATTTCTGCACAAATGTCTCCTACACAAAGTATGGTGCAAACTCCATTGGAGGGAAGTACTGTTAATTGCTCGAACGAATCAAATCTGATCATGTTTGCTAAGCTAGCGGGTAGACAAGAAGTGAGATTGAAAATGAAGCAAGGAGAAGTTGTATCGGGGCCGAAGGTAAGAGAAATTTTGTTTTATTATTCTGTGTGTACAGAAATATATATACTCTGTCCAGCGAGAGAATATCCTTGATCTGCACATAGGAGAAACATAGCAGGCAAAGTGGGAAAATAGCGTTGCGCACTGCACACTCGCTGACAGCTAATGGCTGACAGCTAATGCACGAGCAGTACAGTGCTGTGAAGAAGGGAAGCTTTCTAAACTTGGTAGAGGAGATGCACGAACTGACGAGTTTTTATCCGATCCGAGAATATTCTCTCTTCGTCTGGACAGAATATACATGAATATATATACATAATATATAAATAAATTTATATATTATGAGAAAAAAGATTGTTCTCATCCTACTTTCAATCCAGATTATTATTCCTTTAAAAAATGAAATAATGAGATATATTTCAGGTAGAGTTGGAAATTACTCTGGGATCGCTTACTCTGTTCCTAAGTCCCAGGCAGCTGCACGTTTTGTTAGAGTTAGCCCACGGCTTGGCGTCACCGGATCTAGAAGATGTCAGTAACATTGTTCCAAAAAGATATTCGGAAAAACCTATGGGTGGCAGCGATTTTAACCACATAGAACGCGAACTTATCCATCAGACACATCCTATGCAAGACTTAAAGACTACGGTAATTTGAACGTTTTAATACTTTTCTTTATGCATACATAAGTATAATTCTTAATTTAATAGAAATTATTGTCAATTTTTTATGTTATAGGATCTACGATATGCTCAAGGATGGTCTACGGCTTCTGTGGACGAATCCGATAACGAGGATGAATTTTTGCCGATGAAGTTGCCAGGATCCTCGTCGATGTGCGACTCGATCACAAGCAACAATTTCAATATGGAGGACAGCATTTCGACCAGCAGCGTAAGCTCTAAAAGCTCGACAACGAATCTGCCACAACATAGTAGAACGTACAAATATAACGTGGATAATGACACTTCTGCGGAAACTACTCAGTTTCATATAAGAGTGTCCTCTGTTGCTTTAGTTCTTTTGCACGAAGATATATTGACGTCGTGTATGGAACAAATTGGTCTAACTTCTAGTAGCATAAAACAGATGAGGAACATAGCGAAAGAATTTTTCAAACAATTAGGAACATTTGCAATGAGTGGCTTTGGAAGCAAAGATTTTGACTCAGCGTCGAAAATACTCACGGATGCTTGTCGACTCAGTCATATTAGGTACATTATTATTAAAGTGCTCATTTATTTCTTTAAATAGAAATGTTTCGAGCGTTTTTAAAAATTTTTTAAATAAAACTTTCATATTAATTATAGATTATTAGCTGCACCATTAGTGGTAGAAGGCAGCGAGAAAACTACCAATCAATATTCCGCAATATCGGGAAGTTTGACTTTGGCTAGTTTGGAAATCGTAGAGTGTCTGGTCGACTCCAATAATGTCAATTCGCACGGGACATCTACAATAGAATTTATTGAGTTGCTAGCGTTTACAAAAGAAAATTCAGCTACTATTGGTTTTTCTAATAAAACTGATTTTAAACTAAAATTTAAATACACAGAAAAAGCTATTCGGCACGCTCACATGACGAAATTTGCACATCCGCGCACTGAAATTGAGTAAGTAGATTTATATTTTTTACATACACTAAAGAATTACATACAATATGGTATTTTACTTTCTAGCATTCAAATGGAACCTTGTAAAGCCGAAGTGGACATTACAATTGTAGATAGAATATCCGCTCTTCTTAATCCGCAACCAATATGTATTTGCAATCCGACCGGAAATAGTAGAAACGCTGTGAGTATAACTAGCAAAATTTCAAGTATTGTCTTTGGAATATATTTTCAATTTTTCTTGAAAAGTTGAATCAAAAATAACATCTCTCTTATCTCTAGAGTCAGCAAACGATATTCGATCAAGCTGTGGATAGCACAGTACTAACGGATTCCAGAGTGGATGTGAAAATTTTCTCGTCGTCGTGTACGATTAAACTAAGGTATCATTTATATGTATTAAACACGAAGCGATGGTATGTTTATATATTTTTCATTTTTAGTTTTCCCATACCAGATTTGAGACCGTTGCATGATATGAGTCGTACGCCGTGGTGGAAGAGATCCGTGAGGTCTGACTATATGATAATACAAATGACGGACGCACAAGTTCACTCCACTATGGAGAGCCGATCTCACTATACAGCAAGACACGAGTTGCAATGTCGACGACTGTCATTGTTGTACATGGAAACTGAGAGCGATACGCCGATCGAGATTGGTCTGGCCACGGTCGATGAAAAAAACGATGGCGCGTCGTGTCAACAGGTGAACGACGGCTTCGATTGGGCGAGAGTGGTGGTCACTGTGTACCCGGAACGTCTTGGTGCTCAGTTAGAGGATAGTTCGGAGGAGGAGTCGGACAATGACAAACGAATTCTCGACGATAGTTTGGAGAAAACGCCGAAACACGAGCCTTCTCCGTTTACTTCTAGACGAATTATGCGCGAATCTGATACATTTCATTCTAAATTATATGAACACGGCGAAAAAAACGAACAGAGGTAGTGAGTCAATTTTTGCGATGCTTTCAAATGAACTTCTGTCTGAAAGTTTCTCTGCCTAACTTGTGATTTTGATTTTTAAATATTGCAACAGTGACGGCGAAGAGCTTATTATACCTGGTAATCGACAAGAGATGCTGGAATTTATAGAGGCAGCCTTACATGGATCTAGAGTGCAACTGGAGATTAATTTACCTTGCGCTTCCGTCCAGATACCCTCTAAACGCATTTATGAACAACTTTATAACCGATTCAACACCGATTTGTTTCTATGGGAGCCGTCAGCGCCTAGGCCCAAGTACTCTAACATAGAGAGTCACATTGGCCTCGACTTAGCATCGACTCTTTTACAGGAACCAGCTTATGCTAGGCAAGTGTTATGTAAAGAAATTTTACATTTTTTTAAGCAGACTCTCTTCAATCTCTTAGAAATATTAAAGACATTGTCTAAGAGAAGTTTCTCTTAATAAGTGCAACGTTTAGATAGTAAACGTTTAGTTTACTATTGATTTCCGAAAAAAACCGACTTGAGAAAAAAACTGATGTAATTTTATTATGAGCGCTTTATTATATATACTTGCAATTTATAGATTCAGCATGTGCAAGAGCGGAATTCAATATAACTCCGATTCCGATTCGGACGAAGATGGAATATCCTCTTCCACATTAAACGAGAAAAATCACGTACATCAACACGTACAGAAATCAAAGGCTCAGAGCAAGTTGGCGGTGATTTTGAGCATTAATCAGGGTCTATTGTCATTGTACACTCCTGTGCGCGACTCTATGCGCAATGTTATACCCGGCCAACAAGGAGAATTAATCATTCGTCTGGAAGATGTCACGATATTCTCTGTGACGGCGTATAAGGGAAACGCGAATTTGAGCTACGCTTGCGCCATGATGAAGACCGCGTCATTGGATCACTGCGGTCTAACAACGAGTCCGTCACAGACGCCACCATTAAGATGCATCAATAGTGTTAAACCTCGACATTGCAAGAGAACGATATACCGTAACGAGTCCGATAGTAATATAGCAGCAAACTCTAGCGATAAGGACATGATAATGATTGCAGTGAGGATACAAGCGGCCCATCAAACTCACCGTATAAAGATCTTTCGAGTCGCGGTAGGCATAAGCAACGCTACGCTGAGACATCGGATTTGTTCCACTGCTACCACGTGGTTCGCGGAGTTTATGGATTGTTTTGATGTAGCGGATCATCCAGTTGCCGGTTACACACCACCGGGTGTTCTAACGGAACTGCATCTGCATCTGTGGGACTGCGCAATTGATTATAGACCGCTTCATTTGCCGCTAAAATCTCTGGTGATCCTCAACAACTTTAGCGTATCGAGCAATATCACAGCGCAAACCAACACCTCGACATTGCGTTTCATCGCGGAAGATGTTGCGCTTTTTATATCGGATAAAGTGCGCGAGAAATCGGTAAATCTCAAGCGGGATTATGTTTGCGTGATGAACTTCGGCTTGTTCGAGTTGTCGTTGCGCCTCAACGAGAGAATGTATGGCGGCGCGCCGCGTGTCGATCTCCGTGCCAGCAATAACGTGTTGCATGTTCGCACGTGTTCGGACTCCGGTCGTGCTCTTATGCAATTACTCACTTACATTGCTAATGACGGTGACTTGCAACAACCATCCAATAGCACTCAGAGTAGCAACACTGAGAACATTCCCACTGTGCCGCCGACGTCTACGAAATACGAAGAAAATCTTCTGGGTGTTGAGAGCATCAACACTCTGAGTAGGAGTCAAGTGGAACGAGTTTACAGCCTAATGGAAGACGCATTAGAAGAGACTGTGAAAGGAACAGCAACAGCACAAAACGGAAATGAAAATGAGAAAACGCCGATGATCGAGAATCGAGTCGAGTTTTTTTTTCCCAATGAATCATGCAATGTTCCATCGCGAGCGACAGAGATATGGAAACATTCGCAGGAATGCGATAAAACAATCGCGTTCACTCCAGAAGACGATGATGATGACGACGACGAGTTTTGTATTCTAGGAGAAGAGGCCGGTGTTGGGATAATTCCGCGCTGCGGAGTACCTGAGATACGGTCGTTGTGTCAAGAATCATTGAGAATAGTAGATAATCACTTTTCCGTACCTGCTACCAAAACCGATCTGTTGCAAACACCACCTAATTACCCAGCGCCTAATTTGAGGTATACTCTCTGTGAGATGACGCTAATATGGCACATGTATGGAGGCAATGATTTTGACAATTCGCAGCCACAATGCACAAAGCACGTAACCATTCACGATAACATTCGTGCCAATATCGCGCATGGAAGGTACGAAATTAAAAGAAACCTTAGAAACTTGATAGATTAAAATAAATTCTTATATAAATCTATTTAAAAAAATTAATGAATAAATCATAAAAATTCTTTTTATGTCTGTTTGGCAGGAGTAAATCTTCTATAGGTGCAGTAGGTTTTAATAAATCTAGTCCGAACGAAGTGCAGTTTGGCAGCGTGCCTAATTCACCGCGTGTAACGAAAAACAACGACACGTTGATCGATTGGCACATATTGGGCGGCCCGGGTCGGCGTCACGACGTGCTGATGGAATTGCAACTGAGCAAGATTCGCTTCCAACACGAGGTCTATCCGGAGAACACTCGCGAAGCGTCACGACAGGTGCTATTGGTGCACGAGATCGAAGTAAGGGACAGACTGGCGTCGTCGCACATAAACAAATTTCTTTATCAATACAGTAGCGAGGCGAGACCCAGGCAGTCTCACTCCATTATGTTTACCATGAAGGCGGTTCATGTAAGACCGGATCCCAGATTAAGTGCCCAAGAATGTTGTTTGAAACTTAGTCTACTGCCGCTGCGACTGAATATAGATCAAGATAGCTTACTGTTCTTAATACAATTTTTTAACGAACTAGGCGGTGGATCAAAACGAAGTCAAGAAATTTCTAACACACCGAATAGCTCGCAATCCACCCCCGTATCGAAACAAGGAACGCCTACCCATCATCCGCCTATTATGAGCGTAAACGATGATGCGGCAAAGAATGATTACGCAGTGATGAATATGTCGCAGAATAATATCATTGATCAAAATTTGTTAATATTTTTGGAAGACGAGCTGACATTCAGAGAGAATAAAACGAAAACAAAATCTGTCTACCAAGTGCATGACAACAGTCAGCCGATATATTTTAGGTATGTGATGTCCAAGTTCTCATTATCAAGTACTTACAATACAATGTCTAACGTTCGAAAAATTAACTAAAATCATCTGTGTTTAGAAGCGTGGTGTTTGGGCCGGAAGTTCTCATTAGGCTGGACTATCACGGAAAGCGCATGGATTTCACTCACGGCCCAGTAGCGGGTTTGTTAATGGGCTTGGCGGAACTAAATTGTTCCGAATTGAGACTGAAGAGATTGTCATACAGACATGGACTTTTGGGATACGACAAACTCCTCACGTATCTGATTTCAGAATGGTTGCAAGATATTAAGAGGAATCAACTTCCAAGTTTACTTGGTGGTGTTGGTCCTATGTATTCTGTGGTACAGCTATGTAAGTGTATAACTTACGTTTGCTCTCATATATTCTGCATCAATAACGCTCTCGGTTATGCTCTTTGTTGTAGTTCAAGGGATACGCGATCTATTTTGGCTACCGATTGAACAGTATCAAAAGGACGGGAGAATAGTCCGTGGTTTACAGCGAGGTGCGAATAGTTTTACAACGTGTACCGCAATGGCGGCATTAGAATTGACGTGCAGAATCGTGCAAGCTTTACAGACCACAGCCGAAACCGCGTACGACATGGTTAGTCCAGGTCCTAGTGTAAGGTGCAAAAACAAAGGGCAAAAGGGTCGACGAAAAAGATACAATCAACCATTAGATATTCGTGAAGGAGTGGCTAATGCTTACACATTGGTTAAGGAGGTGAGATAAAATATTTCAATGCACAACTGCAACGCAAACATTAATATCAATAATATCTAATTATTCAGGGTTTAGGCGAGACCGCAACCCAACTGGTTCGAGTGGCAAGTGAGGAGCACGAGCACAAGGGTACAGTCGGTGCTGTCGGTGGAGTGCTCCGACAAATTCCACCCACAGTCGTGAAGCCAATTATTCTGGCTACAGAAGCGACCAGCAATGTGTTGGGTGGTATGCGATCGTCATTGGTACCCGATGCGCGCCGAGAGGCGGTTCAGAAGTGGCGGCAAGATTCTGACGCAAACTAATTTCGTTAAAAAAACACACAAAAGAAATTTATTAAATCATTAATTCGGATGATCAGTCAGTTTTGCTCAAATCACGCTTTTCGATCGCAACTGATTTGATATCCAGCCATTTTTTTTATTATGATATATATGATACGTAGACGAGAGATAGAAAAAAAGAAGAAATAGACATGCAAAACACTCGTACGTTTACGTTTGTATTGATGATCGTGAAACCGATTATCTTGGTAACTTTGTGATGAAGTGATTTATTCTTATTAGATTTATACGACAAGATCTTGCTGATGTTAGCAGAGAGAATAAGAGAACAATAGACCTAAGATATGAATATTCAACGACAGTCTGATGGAAGAATGAAAAGAGAATTCACTATTGAGTTCATTTGCGAGTGCACCTAAATAGTGATATATATGTATATATAGAGAGAGAGAGAGAAAGAGAGAGAAAGAGAGAGAGAGAGAGAGCGAGAGCGAGAGCGAGAGTTAGTTTACAATGAGAATGAATCACACTCTATATATATATTGGGCTAAAATATCCTCTTCTCTTTCTCTCTGTTCCGCCTCTTCTTCTTTTTTCTCTTTGCCTTGCGTATGTGCGCGTGTATGTGTTACACCTCCGATAAATCACATACACGTATATTCATTTGATCATGTAAAATGTAAATGTTTTATACAAAATGTGATATATATACATATATGTAAAAATTTTATTAATAAAATTATATGAAATTATATATTATAAAAGATATTATTTCTCTGTTATTGTACTCTACGAATTTTGAGGTAAAGATTTTACTGACAATGTTATCTCTTGGAAAAAGTACGTAAAATATTCTATTAATTAATTCCCTAAGTTTTACGTGTATATATGTACAGTGAACAACAGAAATTCGTTGAATAGACGCAAAAATCTGAGGCTGTGTTCAGTTAAGCAAGATGGAACGAACTAATGCAGGAAATGCAGGAAATACAGGAATTGGAACTAATGAAACTAATGAAACTAATGAAAG
>NW_018021103.1:12551-32906 GCF_002006095.1 Pseudomyrmex gracilis
GAGAGGCTACTATATTGTCTGCACCGTAACGGTGAGCTTCAGGTCGGCACCGTACTAGCAATATAGGAGTATTACATATATGCATTAATTGCGCATATAGACAAGGAGGGTGTGATAATCGACGTAAGGCGCTATCTCTCGGGACTGAGTCGAACCAAAACAAAGATAAATGACATGAGAGAGACAAGGATAGACATATGTGTCTCTTCGGCGCTTCTTTAAAATTTGTAATAATCTTAGTTCAAATTTTTCTTGTCTCACAGGGCTTCAAAATTCTTTTTGAAGCACTCAAAATATTTGCCTATGTTTCTAGTTTTCCAGTAAG
Organism: Pseudomyrmex gracilis; assembly: GCF_002006095.1. NCBI lineage: Eukaryota > Metazoa > Arthropoda > Insecta > Hymenoptera > Formicidae > Pseudomyrmex > Pseudomyrmex gracilis. The sequence continues at coordinate 12,877 of NW_018021103.1, forward strand.
GTAGTTTTGTTTGGATTCGTACAGCCAATTTTGCATATAAAGCAAAAATGTAGTTTATGTAATAACGGTCTATAAACTTTTTTTTGTTTTTCTTGAATTCTTATGCGTACTGCAAATCTTTAGTTTATTTTCTGTTTTTCTGGAAAAGCGTTTTTCATTCCGATTAATAGTTTGTATAAAAAATTTGAATTACGAAATGTGGATAAAACAGGACGGTTCAGCTATTATAGAGTTGAACACAAATATGCATAGGATTTCAATGGTATATATTTCAGAGTTACAAACACTCACTTCTTTTTATGATTTTTAAAAATCAATTTATAGCTTCCGTTCATTATATTAGGAAAATACCGGTCTACCGGAAAATTCTGTCCGTTTTTGGAATAAAACAAAATACAAATTTTTTAATCCTATCTTCCGAATATAGTCCGAAATGGTTTGTTGAGTTGAATTAAGCCTTACTGCGATCTCCGATGTTGTCAGAAAAGGATCTTGCTCCAACATAGTCTTAACAACATCGTCATCGATCAAAGATGGTCGCCCAGAACGTGGCTTATCAGAAAAGTCGAAATCACCTGTTCCGAATTTTTCGAACCATCTTCTGCATGTCCTATCAGAAACTGTACCTTCACCAAACACTTTCAATAAATTTCTACATGCTTCTGTAGCATTTCTTCCTTGTTGAAATTCGTATAAAATATAGTGGCGTAAATGAACTTTATCAGTAGCCATGGGTACACTATTGCTTCACACATAAGACTAACGTGAATCAACTTTGTTTTAGTTAATTTGCTACGTCAGTATGTATACATTAATTAAGTAATAAAAATAGAGAGGCACACATGCCCCAAATAAACATATGCTTACGTGTCAAAACTTGTGATAGAAACGGACAGAACTTTCCGGTAGACCTGATATATAAATTCACGGATAATATGTAAAAAAAAGTTTAGTACTGATGATAATATTTTGAGACGCAGAGGTTTTGTAAATATTTTACTTTTCAAGAAATATATTGCAAATAACTGTGTCTACATAGATGTATATTTTATAGATATAAAAAAATAGAGAGACAAGAGACAATGTTAAGATTTTTGTGTCTTATAACATCCTCACTTTTCCGTATGGTATTTTGGTAGTGATCACACATAACTGCACACATTTTGTCACTGTAACAGAAAACAAATGTTGCGTTTAAGCGTAGAAAAAATAATCTCTTGAAAACATCTTCCTGATGATAAAAAATGAATATATTTATGAATCAAGAAGAATTCTTCCTATTATGCCCATAAGAAAAAATGATGTAATTAATTATGAAATTAATTTTGTTATACTTGACTTATACAACGAACGGCGTGTTGACTTATACAACGAACAAAAATCTAGTGATGTTGATAAGTACCAGTCAAAGGGTCACATCGCTGCCAGATTAAAAATTAATCAGTGATGGTGGAAACAAACATGAAACCGGTTACTTTTGATCGTTACTCTGACGTAGCAACAATCTGGTTTTTCCTCTGAGATAGTCAGAAGGATAAAAGCGGTTCTGCATGTAGCGGTGAATTAGTGTGCAGCTGTCGCGCATCACATTCACGATCAATCTGTATCCAAGAGTCAGATTTATTCATTTTGTGTTATTAAAAAAAGTGACCGGTTGTCCTTCGGATTCGCGCGTTTAGAGTCGCAGAAAGAATAAAAGAAAAGCACAAAAGGAAGAAAACAACGGAAGAGTATCAAACATTAAAACAAACATAAAATTGTGAAAAATCTTGTATTAAAAAAGAAATTTACATTAACATCTCAAGAACACGACGTGACTAAAAAAAGATGAAGAAAGGTTTCCTGTTTATCATATCGGTTCTTTTCGCGATAATCCTCGTGAATTCTCGCGAATGTCGCGCAAATTACGTTTTTCCACCGGTCAAAGTGGAGCCGCTATATCCTGTAGGACTGCGTATGTCTATTCCCGGTAAGATATTTATATAAGATTTTAATCAACTTGCTTTTATATATAGAGAGAATATATTTAAATCTTTCTTTGTGCACGTGATCAACTTTGCGTTCTTTTTTTACAGATGAACACGGGATTACATTGGTGGCTTTCCATGTAAAATTCAACGAAGATTTCGACGGTCTGGAAGCGGGAAGTATCGCAAAAGACATCCTGAAACTGCGCGACGGACGATGGGTCTACGAAGACAAGCAGACACAATTGAGACGGGATGACATTCTTTATTATTGGATCCATGTTGTGTATAACGGTCTCGGTTACAACTTGGTCGATCAATCCCACCGAGTTGTCGGTGAGTTTCGCACGAATACGTAGGCAAAATATATAAATTTATTTTTTTTCTACTTTTCTAGATAAATAAATAAATCTTCTTTTCTAAAAGTGTGTTTTAGTTTCTTACCATTTTTTGTGTAATAAAATATTGTTATTTTCAGATTTTTACAATTACGACGGCAGTGTCCATATCAAGAGTGGGATTGCACCAGTCGAGGAACAGTGCACCACAAAATCAACCACGTGGATCTTCAAAAGTGGCTCTCGACAACAAGCCTGTCCGGGTCAATTACTTTTCGAAGAAGATTTTGATACTCTCAACAACACGAGCTGGAATTTGGTACAACGATTTTCCGGACCGCCAGTAAGTACTGTTGTCAAACAATCATGAAATAAATAATCGATTCTCAGTAAACGTTGTTGTTATTTGTGTTATTTTTGTCACTCTAGGATGATGAGTTTGTTGTCTATATGACCAATGACGTAACAGACGTGAGCGATGGCAAGCTGCGTATCAAACCGATGCTGCTTGATAACAAGTTTGGCGATAATTTTGCATCACACGGAAGTTTGAATCTAGAAGGGTAAAAATAAATAAATGATGAATTCTCTCACACTTTAGATTCAGACGCAGAAAATTCAATTTGTAATAATTGATTTTAAGAAATATATAGAAGTGCGTTGTTTTTATTAGCATACTGTCATTTTTTAGATGCACAGGTGCTGGCACGAAAGAGTGTCAACGCCGTGGCGGCGGGTTCTATGTTTTGCCTCCCATAATTTCAGGTCGTATTGACACTAAGGAAAAATTTGAATTTCTCTTCGGACGTGTTGAAGTGAGAGCCAAACTACCGCATGGTGACTGGGTATATCCAGGTAAAGAATACTAGATATAATATCGCATAAAGTTTCTTAGTGTCGATTACATATAAAAATAAATGATTTCTTCGAAGTGATAATCCTGGAGAGTACTGAGAACGATTGGGAATTTGGGATACACCACGAGATTAGAATCGCATCCTCAGTAGGCAACAGGGAACTGACTACTACCGACAATCAGAACTTCAACGAGAATATACTGTGCGCAGGTGGATTAACCGTTCGACTGAATGATAGCAATGCGATTAATATGAATTGTCGGGCGCTTCCTAAGAGACGATCGAGCAATCCGTGGTCGGAAAATCTGCATATTTTCGAGCTCGAATGGAAAAATGGTCTCATCTCAGTGAAAGTCGACGGTGTAAAATACGGCGAGCAGTCTGTGGATGCATCGTTCGGCAAACGAGTATGATAATTATCGTATTGTGCCTGTAGTTATATATCTTCACAGATAATTTGTTGAATTTTGTTAAAAACAATTAATAATTTTTAAATTCTAATATTCGAAGATGTTAACATTCGAAGATGTTTTTCAGGTTTGAACCGCGTTAGTGTTATTTTTATACCGACGTTTTCGTGAACATTTCAGTTCACTTTATCAGGGTTTCAAGAGCAGCCTGATACCGTATCAAACATCTTCGAATGTTAAGATACAACATATCGCGAAAGCATCAAATATCAGATTCGAAGATTTAAGCCGCGTTAATGTTATTTTTATATTGACTTTTCATAAACATTTTAGCTCACTTTATCAGAGTTTCAAGAACAAACTGATACTTGAAACTCTGATGAAGTGAGCTGAAATGTTCACAAAAAGTCGGTATAAAAATGACATTAACGTGGTTCAAACCCGAAAAACATATATCTTCGAATATTAATACAACACACCGCGAAAGCATCAAATATCAGATTTTTAAATTTTGTTGAAAACATATTAACAATAATCATTTTGTTTTTATAGTCGTATCTAGTTCTAGGCGTGGCTGTAGGAGGCATTCACGAATTTGCGGATCTTGTTACGAGCAGCGGTTATGTCAAACCATGGGGGAATGTCGAGGCAAAAGTATGTATAATTTTTTCAAACATTCGACAGATAACGCCGAATAAGCAAATGTGATTAATAGTGTGAAATACTTCACAGGCATTGTACAAGTTTAATCGCGCAAAAGGTGATTGGTACCCCACATGGAATGCAAAAACGGTACTAGAAGTCGATTACGTGAAAGTATGGGCATTGTGAACATTTTTCTGTGTCAATATAGTTAAAGTTGTGTTCAGGGTAAGATAAAAGATATGCCAGATTATTCAAATTTTGCCAGTCAGTGGGTAATATTAAAAAAAAAAAAATTGTGCAAAATTTCAGCTCCTTTGCGAGCCTTGTTAAAAAGTTAGCACGATTTTAATGTAACACGAGTTCTTATGGGATTTTACGATATTCTAATTTAAATAAAAAAATAACTGTATGTATGTATGTAGTAGATGTAGATATGCCGTAAGTTTGAAATTTTTTACAGTTGTTAATAAATATCTTAAAAACAAATTCCACTTGAAAAAATAGTCATTTCTAGAATATCCCATAAAATATAAATTTATATTTTGCTAAAATTAGTAAACAAATATATTTAATATACATAAAACAATTATATTTGTAATTTTATACATCAATTGTTACGTTTTAAACTTTTATGATTAATACATTTCCAGTTTTTCATTTATCTCACGTTGCAAGTAAGGTATAATCCTACTCAAAAGTATCAAAAGTGAACATTAAAATGGCACACACAAAATATACGGAAAAACTTTTCCGTAGTCATTAAAAGTATAATAAATAGTTTTTTTTACTTATTTTAGTACAAATAATACTTTTCTAACAAACAATCATTATCTAAATATTAAAATAGGTTCGGTTTACGCTATGTTTCTTAAACTTTTGACTGAGATCTTACCCTGAATACAACCTTAAGTACGTTGTTAATCTCAGAACACAAGACCTAACTCTAGATTACGTCATCGTCATAAATGAAAGAAAATGCAAAAAAACCTCAAGAAAATTCCTCTTTTATACGGAATAATCTTTGCTATTATGTTTGTTTTATTATTTCCGAACACATTTTATTATATAAGTATAAGTATAACGCACACTGATAATTATACAGATAATGATATTAACAATATTAACACAATGATTACTAATAATAATATAATATAATAAATATAACATTGTTTTTGCAAAGCACTAACTTACAAAAAAATGGAAACAATAAAGCAGACAAAAGTTCTTTGTACTCTCAAGAACACAGAAAAAGTTAAATTGTCTCTAACTGAAACTAACGTTAGTTAGTTCTTCTATTAAGAGGATGTTGGACCGCCGGCGAAAATCCGATGAGCTGCCAGAATCAAGAACACATTGCTATCTAAAGGAGGATGGTAAAGGTGGTGTTAAAAAATCACTGAGTACAGGTGGTTCACGAAGTCGAGCGACAGCGAAACCGTTTCCTAATTGTTCGATGAGCCGTTCTCCACGATACCCAAAGCGCTGTTGATACGCGATTGCATCGCGCGGTCCATCTTCGGGTCCAAATTCGATGTGCATAACTTTATCTCCGGGATTTGTGAAAGACGTGAGATAAAACGCGGTGAGACTTGCAACACTTTTTCTAGTCCATTCTCGCAATTGAGACTTTGCTTGCGGCCACGCGAAGAGCGACGAGTCGATCGTTCTGACATTCCGCGTTAACGTTGTATCGATGCACCATGCACTTGTCTATTTGTAACAATACCTCTTCGTTATTAGTAAGTATTAGTATTAATATTGGTATAAATATTTTTAGGAAATTATGTATATAATTTTAACCCTAATCCTATAAACCCCAGACATTAACCCTTTGACTGCGGCGCACTCTCAGAGAGAACCGTCGATACAGACGGCGCGATATTGACATGTCAGGCGCTGCGACTGGCTGTCGCATATATCATTACGCTCACTGACCAAAATGCACATTCTTTTAATTTTAATTGGTAATTAAATATAAAAAATTAAACAATTAATAATAAACTGAGAATCATCTCGGGCTCTGAAGTCTTTAAACTAATAAATGAATATATAATTGGTCGTAAAGAGTCGTTCGCTGAATGTTGTGCGGAAAATATGTCTATACAATATACAGGGTGTTTGATAAGTACCGTCTCACCGCTCGTAGGTAGGTAGAAGGGGTTATTCTAACAATTTGTAAGACGCGAAAAGTCCTATACCACTTCGAAAAATTCGCAATAATCAACGAAATATTAATGAATAAAGATTTGCTAATCAGCGTGCATCCAGAGTAAGGACAGCGTAAGGACAGCCCAGTCTTTCGTGCGTACGTGCCGTAGCAACAGAATGGAAGTAGCTAACATGGGTACCTTACATACACTGAGAAAAAAAAAGTTGTTGAAGTAACAAAATCGTATTTGATTCAACTATATGCGGCGGTCACGGGCTGTCAATTAAATAGTGATTAATGTAAGAAGATACCATGTTTCAATAGATATGACAATTAGTTTGTATCAAAAGACATATTCAGTTGTTTTAACAAATCTACAGTTTGTTTAAATACAGATTATTTTAAATATAAACAACACAATATTTTGTCTCCTGTAATAAGAAGCACTTTGATTAGACTAAATATTTAGTACAAATAAATTCAGATTATATTCAATTAAAGTAACCGAGTATTGCGTATTTTATTTTTTTTACCAGTATCTTTTATTTGAGGTTACTACCCAGCAAACAATTTCTGACTGCGCAGAACTGGCAACAGAAACTGTGTGCAGAAACGTTACAATACGGAAACATGCTTTGTGTGCTGCCAAAGCTGTTAACACACAGACACAAAAAACGCAACATGGTCGTCAAAATTCACCAAAACCATATCCTACTGAGGACACAGATGGATATGGATTTGGTGTGACGGTTGGCGACAAAATCGCGACATCTGACAACCAAATTGTTTGCTGGGTATATATTATCCCAGCAAACATTTTGGTTACAAAACCATATCCATCTGTGTCCTCAGTAGGATATGGTTTGTTAACCATGTCTGTCAACATGTGAAATGTCAAAATGCGACCAAAATGATGACAGAGTCTGCCACAAGCAAAGCGAAGCCAAATTATTGCCAAAGTGAAGCCAAAATCCGGAATAGGTTTGGTCATTGTCCGTTGGCGCCAAATTAACAAACAGTATACACGAACAGACCTGCTTGGCGTTTGGTGGCAATCTGTTGTCAATGCGTTTAACAGATCGACCCGACTTTTGTCGTAAACAGATTTCTGGTACAATTTTGATCAGCAGACTGTTTGGTCACAGTATTGCTAAAAGCAGATCTGCTAGCAATCGACCATCTATTTGTTGTTAATTTCACTGACCTTATATGGAATCGTTTTGACTGCAATACTCTCATGTATTTATCAACAGAGTTGTTGCATTTTTTCTTTCTGTGTGCTAACAATTTTGGCAGTGTTTCCATATATTGTAGCATTTCTGCAAACAGTTTCTGTTACCAAGGTCTGCACCGAAATTGTCAAAAACAGAAATTGTTTGCTGGGATGTTTGACAGAACGATTCATGGTTTAGTAAGTTAAATATGTTCATTACCAATATTGTTGATTCAACTTATATGAATTTGTTATATTTCTCGTCATATACTTGAATTAAAAACACAAATATTTCAGATAACAAACTGACTGCCAACTAAACCCATTAGTTGAGTTAATAATATTTTTTTCTCAGTGTAAACTGCGTTCGGACAGCGCGCTATCCGCGCTATTGCATCATTCTATGTTTATTGTTCGTTAGATGTAAAACAGATAGAATGAGACAATAGCGCGGATAGCGCGCTGTCCGAACGCAGCCTATATAAGGTACACATATTATTCTATTAGCTCCTTCCATTCTGTCGCTATGGCACGTACAGAGGAGTGCACCATATCGTACGGTTCCAGAGGAAGTATTTCTCGGAAAGTTCTCCTTCGGCTGCTCCTACTACCGCGCGCCGTTCTTCTTCGATCTCGAGCCGTTGTCAGTAGTAGGAGCAATCAAAAGAGAAATTTCGAAGAAATATTTCTCTTGGAGCCGCACGATATGATGTACTCCTGTGTACGCACGAAAGACTAGGCTGTCCTTACGCTGTCCTTACTCTAGATGCACGCTGATTAGCAAATCTTTATTCATTAATATTTCGTTAATTATTGCGAATTTTCCAAAGTGGTATAGAACTTTTCGTCTTAGAATAACCTCTTCTACTTACCTACGAGCGGTGAGACGGTACTTATCAAACACCCTGTATATGTGTGTGTATACATATACAGGGTGTCCCAGAATTGGTTTAACATCTCTCGTAGGCAGGTGGAAGGAATAAAACTGAGGTGAAAAGTCCTATACCATTTTGCTAGATTCGCAATAGTTACTGAGATTTTAATTAACAAAGATCCGCGAATAAGCATGCATCGGGCTGTCTTACGCGCGTAAGACTGCCCGCCGCGCTTCGCGCGCTAACGGTGTTACCCATAGCGACATATGGGAGGAGCTAATATAACAGCATATACTATAACATATACATATTAAAATGTAATTGTGTGAAGCGCGTAGGACAGCCCGATGCACGCTTATTCGCGGATCTTTGTTAATTAAAATCTCGGTAACTATTGCGAATCTAGCAAAATGGTATAAGACTTTTCATCTCAGTTTTATTCCTTCTACCTGTCTACGAGAGATGTTAAATCAATTCTGGGACACCCTGTATAAACGAATTCATATTTTTACGTGTTTTTTTAATTGTAATTTCAATTCTTTTAAATCATATAGGATGCTAGATTTGGATCTCGTATATGAAGGACCTCAAATAAAAAATTAAATTAAAAAAAAAAGTATATATAAAAGTATATAATTTTAAAAAAAAAAGTATTTAAAAAATTCAAAATTGATAATGAGGAACAAATTTAATTTAACATTTTTTGATAGACTTGAAGGACGTATATGTACGCCTTTCGTATATATTGATAGACTTGTGAGAGCGTACATATGCGCCTTTCGTAGTCAAAGGGTTAATGTCCGAGCGACTCTTGAAAATGAGAAAATCTTATTATTTAGTGGGAGAATGTCTAAAAACTAAAACATCAAAATTAATGCTATTTTCTTATATAATATAGAATAATGTTAAAATATCGAATTTTCGAATAAAGGTCCATGAATTTTTACAGAAGGTTTGCAACGTTTTAACTAAAATAAAAAATTCGCGTCATACATAAATGTCCAGAGTTTACAAGATATGTACCTAAAAAAAAAAAAAAAAAACATTTATAGGATTAGGATTAAAGTAATAAAAAGTTTTTTCAAAGTACATAAGTCGTATCTCGCGTTCAATCTGTTACATAGATAAATAGATAGATCACTTACCGCGCAAAAAACAATCGTTAAAAGCATTTTAGCGGAAGTTCGAACCGTGCACATCGTAAGAGCATCTACTTGAAAATACTGAACAACTATTTCCCGACGGGCTTTTATTTCAGCCCTCTTATTTCAGAAGAGGAAGTAGCGTGATTAGAATAACAATGCTCCGAGAATAATCGTTTCGCGTAAATGGATTGTTATTCGCGGGACGATCTATTGTGCAATTTTTCGAACACACGCGCGTCATTTGGGTGCGCAGTGCGTCACAAAGCTTTATACTTTCACTTTCTGACAAGTCTGGCAACATTACGACAGGCATGAGCATTTTCACGTATAAACTACATAGAACCAAACTTCGCGATAGTTGTCGTCGTGTCAGTGTCATCTTTTAAAACGAATCAGATGATGGATCGAAAACGGATGATAGTAAGTTTAACTTAACATACTTCTGTAATAAATTGATCTTACGATTAATGACAGTGAAGATTTTCAAAATTTTCGACAAACAAATCTTATCACAAAATCAAACATTTATTTATTTTAACGCTACTCTTCTCTCATTCATTCTCTAAATTGTTTTTTGTGCATTGCAGATCATCGTGCTATTAGTACTATTACTTCATAAGGAAACAATTGTATCGAGTCAATCGGAGATCCACAAACTTATACACGATTTTTTTAAGTACAGAATCGCAGGCGCACCTAGAGCTTATCAAGTAAACGAATATGCATTGAAGATTTTATTCTTCTGTCGGTTTAAATTGTTTATCTTATTTGTTTATATATTGACGGTTTTTTAAACAGAAAACACTTTGGAACTTTGACCCTGATGACGAGCAAAGAACGCTTCAATACGTGCAGGAAAACGGACTTCACGGAGAGTATGTAATAGCAAGACTAGGAATGGGCATTGAATACAACGAGCCATCAAAGAAACGCTTGTAAAAACTCGATAAATCATGATATTTTTGATAGCACAATTTTTGTTTAACTTTAACAAAATAAAATGTTATTATCATGTATATGCTGAATGTTATGTAATAAACCCACCTAATGTTATGTGACTTAAGTTCTTAAATGTAAAATGTAAATGAGATAATTGCTTTACATATATTTTTGTACTTTGTGCAATCACAAAGTTAATTTTCACACAAGATGGCGTACAAAAGAACTAATAATAAAATAATACCAATAAAATAAGTTATGTGCCGACGGCGTATAAAAATGACATATAAAAATTTATACATTGGTTTGGTTTTATATACAAACAGTAATCAAATATAGTTAAAAAAATATTTTTACTTATAATGCGTGAGATTTCTACTAAAAATTTCTACTAAAAATTTTCTTTAAAAATAGTTATATTTGACATTTCTTTCTCTTTAAAAAAAAAAAGTGTTTTACGATCAGAATCCAAAGTAGAACACTACATGTCGTAATATAATATATCCGAGAACTTTCACATCTTATATACGACCGTAAGAAATGAGGATAGTAGGGGGAAAGAAGAATGACCAACAGTCTCAGTCAGTGCTTCAACGAATCTAGAACGTAACAGTTGTTGGATACGCGACAAGCATCATCTTGCGGTACAACGATTTTTTCAATTAATTAGTTCGCGATTAACTGTTTACTTTAAAGAAAACTTTTTGTTATTATATATATTATTTTTAAAATTTCCTCGGAATTTCTCTCTATCTCTCTGCCAATTGGAAGAACGCTTGAACTTGGTCCACTCACGATATTATCGTCTACCATGAAAAATTTTCCTTTTGTAAGTAACACAAGATCAGAAAAATATAAATTTGTTTTCGCATGAATATCACACACACAAATCAAATGCTCAAACAAAAATTTAATTAATTTATATGTATAATACTTACTCCTTTATATTGCAACTTTCACATTTCTATGAGGGCGCGAGTCGAAAATCAACAGTCAGTTTTTTATATATAACACATCTTTACACATTACAACAGACTTATATTTTTATTGTTACTCTTCAAGCATCACACTGTTCTCTATTCTTCATTCAAAATTATTCTTCCGAGATTCTACTTGCGGGATATCTGTAGACTATAAATGTAAATAGAGAAATACGCGTATCTATCTCTCCCCTTCTCTGCGAATAAAGGAAAATACTTTCTCTCGCTTCGCGTCCAAATATTTGATGTTCTATATTTGCAGTTGCTGTCTGTAACCGCAATAACTGCGATCTTTAGCTTTGTTCTGATCGACAGAAGCACAGCTATAATTCCCGAACCTAAAGCACCAAATTTTCAATATTTCGAACGGTAAGTTGAAGAATAAAAGCACAAATATCTTTGACATAGAAGCTCTAAGGCTCAAAATTTAAACAGCATCGTTGAGCATGTAGTAATTGAACTTACATTTTACAGGCCGAGATATCGTTACCCGTATTACGATGAGAACGGTAAAGGAAAGCTGTTGTACGGTTACGGCGGGCCGGAATTGTATCAATATAAAACGTTCAGTCTTCTTGAAGGAATTTATTAATATAATTTATTAATATACTTATTTAGATCAAACTTATCAGAAATACAATGTGTGTGAAACATTGTTGTATGCATATAACGAATAAATGGTAACATTCTCAGATAAACTGTACACAATTAATTGTTTATATACTTTGTACAAAGATATCAATTGGAGTTATATCATTAGCATAATACAAGATGTGAATCCTTTTTTTTTTGTTGATAAGACAACGAAATAACAAAGTTTTGTTGTTGTTGTTGGTCAAATTATAGACTTACTACTACGCTAATTAGAGAAATGCTTCATTTGTTCGTTGTAGCGCAATTTGTAATTACATCTTGCCATTAAAAGCACGTCATTTCGCAATCGAATAAAATCATAGAATATATGAAGAACATCGTACACGCGCGTTTAATTTTCGCCAATTACAACTACTCTTAAATGCAATCGATTCGTATGACTTCGTTTCAAGAACTACAAATACACGTTCGTAACTCTATGTAACTTACTAATAAAATGACACACGAGAGATGCTTCTCTTCTACCAATTGACAGACAGTGAATGAACGCGATTTAATCGCGTTTATCATAAAACTCGTTATATTATTTTTTGGTTTTAGAAAAAAATCTTAGATATAGATCTACATTGATTAAAGTGTAAACATTGTTTCGAGTTAGTCTACGAATAATAATATTGTACATATGTGTGTGTGTGTATGTGTTTGTGTGTATATATATATATAGAATCGTTAAAAAATATTGATTTATCAAATATCCATGGAATGTGCAATAACGCCAATATCATCATCCATATAAAACAATAATTTGTCATTATTCACGATTGTAAAGACAATAATAAAATGTAAATCTAAGATATAATATAATCTACTGCATATCATTGTCGAGAAGTGGTTTTCTTTTTTTCTCTATATGTGCGCTGAACATGCAAAAAACGCGATGAAAATAGAATCCAGATTATTTGTAATCACTGCGTAATTGAAAAACGTAGAAACTCTATCGTTTAAGGTGATTACTTTCCGTTATGCGTGATAACGCATGCGTGTGTGTATAAAGTGTACATGATAAAGTTACGGAATTACATATGCGCAAGCATAGTCGAGCAGATGCGAGTTAGCGAAAAGTAATGATTTGGTAGAAACGAATATGTGATCGACTGCATAGTGATGTCGAGCAAATATAATTGATGCGCTTTATTCATTATGATTTTTATTCGCCTTGCTTTCGCTGGCACACTGTAACTGTCATACGAAATCCATTTCGAACTTGTTGTAATACTGGCCGTTGACGCGGCGTCTGTGCAACTGTCTCTCGACGAATTTCTTTATCTCACTGATCACGAACACGCTGGACGTCAACGCCGCCAAAAATAAAAGATCTAAAAATCGAAAATTAACGCGTTATATCAAGAAACGTACTCGATTATTTTACACAGTATTATTAATGTTATTACCTTTCGCTGTAAGAGCTTCAGTCTGAAATATTCTCTGTAACGGAGGAAAGTAAATTACGAGCATTTGTCCGATAACGGATAACGTTACAGCTACCAGGAACATTTTATTACTCCACAGACCAATTGTAAATATGGATTTTGTCTGAAACAAATGAAAAAAAACTTGAAGAATGCAGTATGATTCTGTTTCTTATTAATATTTATCACGCCGATCGGAGATAAAATTTTTACCTGCGATCTACAACTAAGAGCATTAAACATATCGAAGAACACAAAACAAGTAAATGTCATAGTAGTATCTCTTGCCGTATTTCCATTAACCATCTGAAAAAATCAAAGATATGTATTTATATATATGTATATGGAAAAAATATTAAAGATTCGTAAAAAAATTTTTGAAAAAATCTTCATGTTGTTACCTCTCTGTTGTAGACCCACAAAGTACCAAGAATAATGATACTTGCTGACAATAAAACATTAATTATAAGATGACGTGTAATCATAGGCTCTTTTGTGTTTCGCGGCTTTTGCTTCAGAACGTCCTTATCAACCGGCTCTACTCCAAGACTGTGCAAACAAAATCAATGTATAAAAACATTATGTAAAACAAAGTGATCATTCAATAATATATCTAAACAAGTATTCACTCGCAAAATATCTGACCTTTGAGCAGGCGGACCGTCCATGATAATATTGATCCATAGAATTTGCATAGCATTTAAGGGATTCGGTATGCTCATCAACGTTGCAAGAGCAATCAGAGAAAGTGCGGCTATACTAGTACTTAATTGGAACCTCACGAAATTGCGTATATTATGAAAGATTCCCTTGCCTTCTTCAATTGCTGCACTAAAATGAAAGTATAATCGATAAAAGCAACATTTCCAATGTACAATCTATCTATCCATGTTAGGAAATGAAATATTTACATGATGGTTTCAAAATCATCATCAACCAAAATCATATCGGCTGCTTCCTTGCAAACGTCAGTGCCGTTTTTGCCCATAGCGATACCTATATCAGCTTTCTTTAACGCGACTCCATCGTTTACGCCATCACCGGTCATGCCAACTATATTACCGTTCCTCTGTAAAGCTTTTACGATGCAAAGCTTGTGCTTTGGTGTCACTCGATAGAATACACTAACATTATTAATACATTGTTCTAGTTGATGTTCGGACATCATGTCGATTTCGTCTCCTGATAACAGTCGACTGTGAAGCGTATCCAGCCCGATCATGCTAGCTGAGAAATATAATAAAAATATACTTAATATATATCATAATTATTTTATAGTACATATTTTTCATAAACTACTGTATTATATGTGTTTTGTACAAGTTCACTAGAAACTTATGTTCTTCATACTACGCTGCATTATATATACCTATTGCAACTGCAGTTTCCTTGGCATCACCAGTAACCATTTTTACTTTAACACCGCTGTTTATTAAGATACTGATAGATTCGCGTACATGTGGTCTTGGTGGATCGCAAATACCAACAAGACCGACATATATCAGGTCTTGCAATGAGGAACCACGTGCCAAACCAATCACTGTAACAAAAGTGATATTAACTATAAAAAAAGATAGGATCTAACGTTATCAATTTGTACTTATTACGATATATTTGATGCTTTCGCGGTGTGTTGTATTAACATTCGAAAATGTTTTTCAGGTTTGAACTGCGTTAATTTTTATACCGACGTTTCGTGAACATTTTAGCTCATTTCATCAGGGTTTCAAGAGCAGTCTGATACTGTACTTATTATATTATATGCAAAGATGTAATTAATACCTCTCAATCCTTGCTGACCAATGTCATATGCTTCCGTCAAGAATTCTTGATCCTTCTTCTGACTAAGAGGATACACCTGGCCGTTCTCGTAATACTTAGTACATTGCGGCAAAATCTTCTCCAAAGCACCTTTCACAAAGTATATCTCTTGTCTATTCTGAAATATTACAAATGTTCTACATCTTAACATTCTGAAGAATAAAAATAATTTGTTTTTTCAATACAAGGACGCAACATTTGTTTTTTGTTTTTTATTTCTAATTACCTCACCGAACTTAGGTGTGCATTTTACAGCCATCATTTTCTGTTCGGACGAAAACGGATATTCCTGTAATCGCAGATATTTATCGGCGACGCCGTACATTCCGAATTTCATTGCCACGGCTATCAACGCGCCTTCCGTCGGCTGTCCTAGTAAAGTTTCATTCTGTATAATAGCGTTGTTACACACGCAGCCTACTTCCAGCATGTTACTAATAGCGACACGCGCTAGATCGGTATTATCGCATTTCCGTATATGCACTTCTCCCACGCCGTTGTATCCAGCACCGGTGACATCCGCGATATAACCTTCCGATGTCACTAGAATCGTGGCGGTCATCTCGTTTTTCGTAATCGTGCCAGTCTTATCGGAACATATCACATTTACACAGCCTATGAATAGCGTAAATATTCCTATCACAAATGTCTGAATGTTTTGCATCATTTACTTTGTAAGTTAAAAACAAAACTTTTAAAGATAAATTAATTATACATATGACTTGCGTAAAGTATATATATGTATATATGTACACACACACACACGCGCGCGCGTGTAAATTAGAACTCACCAAGAGTCTCCACAGTTGGTAATTTTTTTACAATGGCTTTTCTCTTAACCATTCTCATAACTCCCAATGCCAGTGTCACAGTTACAACGATAGGCAAACCTTCCGGAATAGCTGCTACTGCCAAGCTTACACCAATGGTAAACATTTCAAGGATAGCCTTACCTTGAATCCAGCCTAGCAGCATAATGATACCGATAATGCAAAACGAATAGAAGGACAGCTGAGTACCTAAAATGTCCATGCTTCGCTGTAGTGGAGTCTTTGGAGCCTCCTCAGCTTGCATCATCGAGAAAACCTCCCCAAATTCACTCTTTACTCCCGTATTCACTACAATTCCCTGTATCGCGCGATATCGTAACATAAGTTGATGATGAGTGTATATACGTCACTCCCAAATAGTTTTTGCTTTTCAACCAAAAATAGAACAGAACTTACTTTGCCGTTTCCGCAGCGTACCAAAGTGCCCATAAAAGCGATGTTCTTTTTCGATGTCAACCCATTGATCTTGAGCAACGGAGCTGTCGACTTTTGCGCTGGCTCGATTTCACCAGTAAAACTGCTCTCGTCGATTGCCAGATCTATAGCCTCAAATATTCTAATATCGGCAGGTACTCTGTCCCCGATATTCAGATACACTATATCACCAGGAACTAAATTACGCGCAAGAAATGTTTCTACATGGCCCTCTCTTAAACTAAAAGCAAAACAACATTAGAGAGATAACGATTTTATTTGTTCTTTTATTTTTCCAAAGATTCTGTTTAAAAAATATAGAATTTGCTTTATAGAAGCAAATTTCATCTCTTACGGTTTTACAATAACATATCTTCCTGACTAAGGGAAAAAAATGTTTTGTGTATAAAAAGGTTAGTATATATGTTTTCTATGAAAGAATCATATACTTCTATAAAAACAATACTATAAATGTTTCTATGCATGCAATTTTTATAGTTTAATCAAAGATATGTACACAATTGCAACAAAAGCGTTTCTATTGAAAAGTATCTAGTTACCAGTGACATATCGGTGGTACCAATTTATTTAATTCTTCTAAGGATTTTTCTGAGCGATATTCCTGTACAAATGCAACTGTTACCACTATTATGATAGCCTACAAAAGAACATAATCATCACAAATATATATAAAGCATTAATTATTTGATTTCTGGAAAACTTGTTGAGTGTAACATTTGAATATTATCACTGTAATAACTCAGTAGTAACTTACCACAGTAATACTAACAGCATCATCAAACTGTTTCATAAAGACACTTACAAGTGCAGAAGCAAGTAAGAGAAGAATCAATGGATTCTTAAACTGAAAGAATATATAAATTCAACCAAATGTATAAACTTGTCTGAATGTGCAATCATTAAAATTATATTTAAATATCAATAAGTAGATAGCAGACAAAATAAGGATTTTTGTACCTGTTCAATATATTTTTTCCATGGTGGATCTTCTTCTTTTACAGTAAATTCATTGAAACCTGTTAATTGCCTTCTTTGATCAGCCTCCTGCCATCTCAGGCCTGTTCGCACATCAACATGCAATCTAGCTGCTACTTCTTCAGCTCCTAGACTAGCTGATTCACTAGTTGTTAGCCACATCTCTGAGTTATTTTCTTTATTCTTAAAAAGAAAAAATCAAATATTAAGTATTATAGAGAAGGTCTTTCTTTTATTTAAGAAAAGTTCTTGTCTAAGTTCTTGTCTGAATATGAGAGCAATGTTTTAACTAACATAAAATTGTGAAAATGTTTCCTTCCCTGAAGCTGAATTGACACGTTCCTGTTACTGATATGACATGAAGATCCTGTCACATGCACGTGCCATGCTATCGAAATTAATGAAAGAGAAAATCACAAACAAAGATTATGGTGTAATTATAATTCATGTCAATTATAATATTGAAAATAACGAATGACTTGCATGTACAACAGAAAATCACGACAGTTTGAACGCTAACCTCAAACAGTGACAGCACTAAGGTTTTTTTTTAAGTTTCACTCAATCCATTTGGAAATTATTTGTAAACAAGTGTTAACAATGATTTAATTCGCGCGTAAATCATAGAAATTAGAAAACAGGTTGGTGAGAAAGCTACATATCAAGAGAAAAACCAATCACACAAGTGAGTGTACATAATGAGTGTACATTAGTACACAAACGAAATACGGATGGACACGTTCGAGTTTGATGTTGATAATACCACATACATACGTGTGGAAAATAATACCGCATCGCTAAACTATTTTTTTTTTTTTAATTTCTCTATAGTGATAAAAGAGCTTAAAAAATAACTTTGTAAAAAAATCATATCTAGATAAAAATAAAATTTATATATCACTTTTTTAAATCATATATAATATATATATAGTTTTTTTTATTTAGCACCATTTTGATACGTGTTTTTAGGAAAAACTTTTTTTAAATTAAATACGTATATGTATATAAAACCTTAAATTAATATAAGTTAATAAAAACCCACAAGTGAAATAACAATGCAACAGTGAATAATCATGCTCTTGTGCAGTTTTTCACTTAAAAATATATCAATGTTATGTGAAGATTTTAAAGATCATCAATACAATTCAACTTTCGTTACGCATTATAACTACGGTAACCATATTTTTTGGAGAAAATAAAGGACAACTTAGAATTTGTTTCACAATAAAAAAGAACAAGTTTTTTGTTAGACTAAAATTAAAAAGCTTTATAACTGTTATTATAAAATATAAGCATATACAATATAGCATATGTAATATATAGCATTTTAAATAATATATTACTTAACTATCATTACTTAAAAAAATATCATATTATTACTTAAACAAATTTAATTTTGATACTTTTTACAAGAATGAACTTGTTTGTATTAAATCAGATTTGTGTTTTACAAATTCTTAAAACTGTACAGGTACAGTTCATGTCAAAGCTGCATTTGGTAGAAATGCATGCTTCCGATGTTTCAATTTTTAATTTTATTGGGTTTTTTCACTGGTTCATATAATTGTTCACTAATGAAAATACTCAATTATAAATACTCCTAAAATACTCCGTTTGATGAGAGCGTTAGATACAGAAAGACATAAGCAAAATTCAACAATTTGTAAAATGTACAAAGATGTTTTTTCGGGTTTGAACCGCGTTAGTGTCATTTTTATACCGACGTTTCGTGAACATTACCCTGATGAAGTGAGCTGTAATGTTCACGAAACGTCGGTATAAAAATGACACTAACGCGGTTCAAACCCGAAAAAACATCTTTGTATGTTAATACTACACACCGCGAAAGCATCAAATATCAAATTTGTAAAATGGTTTTAAAATATGTGTTTATCTGTAAAATATTTAAAAATTACAACTCATCTACGTTGGCAGAATTTGTCATTATGTTTCCATTCTTTAATCTTTGGTGACATAACTTTTAATACACAAAACTTTATCAAATAGTTCGCCGTCATTTATATTTAAACTCCAGTGACTAGAAATAAACAAAATGCTTTTCTCGATCTTTGCCCACAAAAGAATTTCTCGTAGTAGAACCCATTCAAATCCATTTCTACAAAAGAGCTGTCTCCTCAGAGTTATTCAAATAATCAATGCGGGTTTAATAAAATTTATGTATTGCACCTTTAAATATATTGGCATTAATGTTTTGATTTTTTACTCAAACTAAATTTTTTTTTTAATAATATTTTAAGGCTCGTGAAAATGTCATACAAGAATATAAGGCCGATACGAGCCATTCCCAGGATGTTGAGCAGGAACTTGAACGTGCATACATATATGTATACATCTATAACAAGTATTACTTGTAAATTTTTACAAGTT
>NW_018021103.1:33991-56294 GCF_002006095.1 Pseudomyrmex gracilis
AAAAAAAAAAAAAAAAACACGCAACACAAGTGAGAAACGGCAGAACATTACAAATTAAAGAGATTCGATATATAAAAACTTGGAATAATAAAAAAGTAAAATTACGTAACATAAAATTGCGAAAATCACAATTATAATAAAAAAGATTGGAAATATTACAAAAAATTCACAAACAATATGTATCAAAATATTAAACGGTAAAGTATATTTGATGCTACATAATTGTGTTAGTTTGTTTTCGTTTTTTGGGGTATAAGAAAAGCATTGATGATTGAAGCACTTTTGTATAAAAACAACAGTTCATTTTCCAATTATATCACAAATACGATCGATCGATCAACACCGATTGTTCACTTCCGCAATAAGTGAAAATACTAGTCCAAGGATTCGAACCGATTTCTCAAATCGCAGATAGGTACAAGGAGCACAATGTGAAGTGTATTTTGTAAACATTACTCAATTTTTAAACGACGACTCTCTTCTACAATCAGTTAGAATCCGTTCTAAACTTCTTTTCTTAATTTAGTACTTATTATTCTCTTACTAAATACGCGAAGTATGAAAGAAAAAATAAATATCTTGGCAAGATATGTAGAATACGTACGAATTATTTAAAACCGTGATAAGCGTTGATAGGATTTCCGTTTTCGTCAAAGCGGCAAGTGTTCAAATGTTTCTAGAAACTACGTGTAGCCGATAAAAAGCAAAAACTAATTAAAGAAACCTGGATAACTACTAGACGCAAACCACGCATGTCGCGGGATAGGCGGTGTATATATCGCAACATATATATGTATAATAAAAAAAATAATATACGGGAGAGTTACGCGATTATACGCGTATATTTCTTGCACAAAGTATAAAAATCAATAACACAGTCGCGTGTATATATGCTTGGCAGCTCGACGATGTTCGCGGATAACATCGAAAATCGTGCTTTCAAGCACAAGCAAAAAAATTATATATATATAACACATACCTTTGCCGCGGCGACAACTTCGTGATTCACCGGTTTTTCGCGCTTCGTACTTCGGTACGTATGTACTTCAAGACGAATATCTAGGACGAGTTTAATCCCTATATACGCAGATTTTTTTCAACGTACCTTGACACGCTTCGTGTGTAATACACGCGCGCTACAATTGTAACATGTTCTCCCCATTAACGAAAAATCCGAGCACACGACGTGTCAAAGCGTTACGCGACGCACAACTCTACACGAATTCTCGTTGTGATCCACTTTCGGGTTCAAACCACGTCCGAACGCACTTGTCGCTGTTGTCACATACGCGACAACAGCGAATGAGAAATCGATTGACCCGCCAACTATAAACGCCGTACGTTTGCACGAGGCGCAAGGCGCGCGATAGTAGCGCCCTCTATTGATGAAAAAAAAAAAACGGGTTTATTACAGAGAAAAATTTGAGAGCGAGAAGAATTTCAGCAAATTCGGTAGCTTGCACTAGTGCGACTTTCAATGGAGAAAGTCCAAAAAAAGTTTGTATTTTGTGTATTTCCGTCTTTAACTAGAGGTACAACTGTCGATGCTTTGTAGTGTTTTTTTTAGAACGCGGTCAATCAAGCGTTTTACATTTCAAACAGTAGATATGACATCACAAAACGTCATACATTTTCGCTTCCATCGCTGTCGCCAAAAAGATGGTGCAGCTGGTAATATATTTCAAATTTTTTAGCGCGGGAAAGTTATAACCAGAGAGAAGAATGAGAGCGGCCAGGCCCATAAGGGTTTTTACGATTGCTTTTCGTGAACATGGTTCTATTCCGTGCTATGAGATCATCGACGTGGTGGGTATACGCACACAGCGAGAACCGCCGTTCGTATGTAGACATATTATGTAATGTATGACGGCGGTTCTCGCTTGTGTACGTATCCCTACCACGTCAGTGTTTTCATAGTACGGAATAGAACCACGTCGAAAAGCGATCGTAAAAACTCTTATGGGCCTTAGGGGTCGATTGTGTATCCATGTAGTGAAAATTACAAAAGTGAACAAATTTACTAGTTGTTAACCAATAAGATCATAGATATTTTAGTAAATTCGCTCACTTTTGTAATTTTCACTACACTGCGTGATACAGAATCGACCCCATGGCCGCTCTCATTCTTCTCTCTGTTATAACTTGTGATTGTAACAAATTGCAAGATATAAACATGTTGTATGTACGCGACTTGTAATAAAGATCAACATGCCTCAAGTTACGTTGTATAATCCCGAAAGTCAAAATATATTATTCATGTCACTGAAACAGATGAAAAAAAAATAATGAGAAAAATTGGAAAGAAAACTCATATATATAAAATGATACATATACGAGGTTTATTTCAATTACACATGGTATAAAGGCATTTGTACTGACCATAGCTGTGTTCCGTTTCACGCGTATGCACGCACTTATCTATACTATACGTGACGTGTACTATAGATAAATGCGCGTATATGCGTGAAACGGAACGCAGCCCATACGTACCATAATATTAATCGCCAGATGGCGACACAGACTACAATTACAAATTAGGAATTAGGTTAGGTCGTCGTACAGCAGTCTGATACTTTGCCGTTTGAATTTTCGGGTATCTGACTTTCCTGCAATAACGACAAGTTTTAACCGGTGATAGTACTGCAATAATTTAATTCTTGACAGCTAAAAAATGTTGATAAAAGTGAAGGTAATTGTTTCCTAGATCTACTTTTTTCGAGTTCACACGCCGGTTTGACAATACTACTAATTTCAATTTTGTTTCAGACCCTTACAGGAAAAGAGGCAAGTAATCACAATAAAAATCATAAAATCACTAAATTGCTCAAAAGTAGATTATATTGTGAATAAAAAACAAAAGTTTCAAGTAGCTAAACTGAGTCAAATTACATTATTTTTTGCTTTAACATCTTGATCTACAATTGTAAGTTGTTGATTAATTATTTACACAAATTGTTTAGATTGAAATAGACATAGAGCCTACAGATAAAGTAGAGAGAATTAAAGAAAGGGTGGAAGAAAAGGAAGGAATCCCACCGCAACAGCAGAGATTAATATTTTCCGGTAAACAGATGTATGTACCAGTATTATCATATAATACAAAATGTATGATTGTATTCTATGAATTGATATCCTCATAGCTTTTACTGTACAGATACAATATCATCATAAACAAAAACAGTTTTTATAAACGGAATAAGTTTGAAAGTTTTGTACAAATTACAATTTCTATTGCAAAAAGTCTTTATATAGAAAATTGTAGATGTAATTGATCAATATAAATGATATATCAAGGAGTTGGGATAAAATATTTTTGTTTTAGGAACGATGAGAAAACGGCGCAAGATTATAAAGTCCAGGGTGGTTCTGTGCTGCATTTGGTACTTGCACTGAGAGGAGGCTGCAATTACAATATTTCACCTCATCTATAAATGAACGCGAAAATATTAAAGAACTGTGAGACCACACCAAGGAAAAAATCAACAAAATTATATTCGTTACTGGTGTATGCTCATTTACGCTTGTATTGAGAACAAGTTCTATGTTGTTCTATGTGTAAGAATAACGTAGGATCATACACACTACATATAATTTAAAATTTAAATAAATATTTACTAAAACACTTTAGTCTTAAATAAAAAGTATGTTTCTATTCAATAACAATTTTTTCATGTACTGAAATGTAATAATAATATATTCGTGATCTCATCGTTATCTTTTTTTCTATTGTTCTATTACATGGTACACTTTACAATGAATATGTTACAATGCGAAATTTCAAGCGATAAATTTTCAAACTAAAGAGAACATTGCGTTTCAATTGTGCAATCTATCTTATCAATACAGTTTGCTTTTTGTAGCAAATATGAATATATAAATATAAATTATATATATTCATATATATAATTATACATATATATATATATAATATATATACAGGGTGTCCCAGAATTGGTGTGACATCTCTCGTAGGCAGGTAGGAGTAAAACTGAGTCAACAAGCCCTAAACCATTTTTTTCTATTATTTATAGATAAAGGAGTAATTGTTGAGTAAATCAGGCCAATCAGCGCCGATCTTTAGCCAGGCGCATGTCACGCGCCTGGTGTGTGTAAGCGCTCCGCGCGGTTCACTGACATGCGCCTGACTAAAGGTCGGCGCTGATTGGCCTGATTTACTCAACAATTACTCCTTTATTATAAATAATAGAAAAAAATGGTTCAGGACTTGTTGACTCAGTTTTACTCCTTCTACCTGCCTACAAGAGATGTCACACCAATTCTGGGACACCCTGTACACACACACACACACACAGGGTGTCCCGTAATTGCTGTACAATCTCTTGATAGGCAGGTAGAGAAGATCATATTGAGTCAAAAAGTCTTTTATCACTTTGCAAGATTTGCAATAATTACCGAGATCTATTAATTAAGATGGTAAAAGACTTTTTGACTCTCAATATGATCCTCTCTACCAGCCCACGAGAGATTGTACGGCAATTACAAGACACTGTGTGTGTGTGTGTGTGTGTGTGTATATATATATATATATATATATATATATATATATATATATGTATAAATAGAATCTTTTGATATGTGAATAAATAAAACTAATTTAAATACACACGTTACAATTACAGATAGAGAAATAAAGCACTTGATTAATGTGAAATCCATCTTTAATTGATTAATACTAGAGAAAAATATTGCGAAATGCGAGATATATATTAGATTAATATTCTACATCTTGTCGATGATGTACTGATCAATTCTGTGATATCTGCTATTATGCGTTGCCAGACTCCACTTGGTCTTAAAGACGCGATTGCAGATATTGCAGTAGGCTGCAGTATTAGGTGAGTCTTCATGCTTGGATGTTATATGTCGCAGAAGAGCATGCTGTGTTGTAAACGTAATTCCGCACTTGGTGCACGATGGCGAGTGGATGGTCCTGGTTGGCGTCGTCATCTTCAACGAGTCTATAAATGCATTCCTCGGATTTTGTAAATAGATTCTATATACACCGAGACCAATATTGTACATATATATCGAAAATTATATATATAAATTATATATATATATATATATATATAAATTTTCAATATATTGGCGAATATATGTATATCAAACATGTGTAAAATCGACAAGTACTATGTATGCGTTAACGTGCAATAAAAGTTAAACAGCAAGTAAAATAGCAAAATCTTGTTCCTTCATTATTAAGTGAAAAACTTTTTAACTCAAATAATTTTGAAGAAATTACTATAAAAGTTAATGTGAGAAAATAAAAAGAGAAGAGATTTGTGCAAAATTTATCAATCTCTAACTTTATTTTTTTCCTTGTTTCTAAATTATCTTGCTTCGTTTATTCGACATTCATACTTGAAGCTTCGTCGTGCAATTTGCAATTTTCTTTTTATTTGTGAAGTCCGAGATTACAAGAAGTGAAGCAATTTCTATTTATCTATACTTGCCTTTAATAATATTCTGTAAAAATCCTGATGGATCATTATCTTGCGGCTTCTCAGCTTGACCTGAATTTAGAACTGTTTAAATTTCAATTTTTATTGAAGAAAACTGCTACAATGACATCGGCTATAATCGCTTTCATTGTATGTTTTTCAAGAACCAAGTTTATTATCAATCAGTAAAATTTAATTTAAAAAGAATGAAACAATATAGAAAAGAAATTATAAAGGAAGGTAAATGATTTGTGAAAATTGTTGTTAAACTGACATTTGATACACGAGCCCATCAGAAATCTGTTTTATTTACATTACTGCGACAACATTTGAAAGCGTAGTCTTACACAAATTTTTAATTATATATAAGTTACAAGCTCACAATTATGATACCGAACATACCTGAATAGAACGCAATGTTTCGTGCTCTACCGACACAGTGTGTGTGTCTCACGATATCTACAGTTAAAAGTTCTAAACTTCACTTGCGACTACACGTATCCGTTGTCTTCGTTCTACAGAGAAGTTAACCCTTCCAGGCCTAAAGAAAATAGGTAATCTTTGTTGTCACCCTCGGAAAAATAGTTGTCTTGTAGATAATTTTCCAAACGGAGATTCCTCGAAAAACGATTTGAAAAATTGCGCCTTGAAGGGTTAACCAGCTTTTGTTTATGTTTTAAACATTACATCTCTTTTTCTAAAGATGCTAAATTACCGGAATCTTTGCATTGAAACTTGAACTTTGAACATGTCTATATACTGTAGACACGGCCATAAAGTTTCTCGTAAGAACGAAAGTTTTCTCATCCATGTTTCACTGCGGCTCGCTAGAATGGTGACTCTACGTTTTATGCGTTTCAGCAGTTTTGTATTCCTATCGAATTTTAATCTTTTTTTCATCTTCGCATTTGTCTTATCGAGACGTTCTTTTGTTTTGTTGGCCAGTGAAGATTTTCTATCGAGACTTTTGTGTTTCTGTTTTTACGTAATTTTTAATATTCTTTTCGTGTGTACTCACTCTGCACACTTTTATTCTCACAATACACATGTCGCTACACGTCTGTAATAAGAGAGCTTCAACTTCGTTTAAACAATCGTTTAAAAATTCTTCTTGTACCAAAATTTCAAAACTTAAAACATACTTGTCTGATTTTCCAAAATTTTTTGCTAATGAAAAGCTAAGATTGATTTGCATAACATTTACAGCACTCGTAAAATCACTGTATCGTTCATATGCAAGTAACGTTTGTAATAAAAAACTAAAATAAAGTGACTTGAATTCGAAAATTTTAACAAAGTTTGAAAATCCCTGGTTTACAGTTTTCGCGACACGGTCAATTCTTTAATGCTGTCGTACAAGCGTATGCATTAAGTAATAACTCATTAAGTGCCAGCCATTATCGCGAAAATAGTAACTACGTGTCGTTTCTATTCTATCTCAATATAAGTTTTTGAAACATAATTAACTGCCATCTCGCACAGCGTAAGTCTAACAGCACTCCAACACGGCAGTTAATGAGTTAAAATGAGGCATCCGCTCTCTCTGAACGCGATGATGCGGCTTCTCGTGCTACGATCAACAACTATAATTACGATCACTTATCCTACGAGTAAATAGTCAGGTGCGCAAGTGCGATGTCACTCTCGAAAACAAAAACGAAATGCTCGCACGTGTGTGTGTGTGTGTGTTTGTGTGTGTGGCGCATCGTAACCAGTTATTGTACTACTTGTTGCAATACTCTTGAATGCGTTCGCTAAAATAAAGATATATCCCCGCTTTCGAAATCCGCGCCGCGCCGCGCGCTCCTGTATATGTAGATACTTATTCAATAACAACAACAACGGTAACGGCGACGTATCGTATTCATCAGATTCTTTGGATACATATGACGCAGTTTGCAGACGGAAACCAGCGCTTCTCCTCTCTCTTCCTCTCTCTCTCTCTCTCTTTCTTTCTCTCTTTCTCTCTCTCTCTGTCTTAGTTTATTATAGTTTATTTAGACTTAAAAAAAATGACAAAAAATAAAAAAAGAAATGAAGGACATATTACTTAATCTTAAAAAATAACTAACTTTCTGTTTGTAAATAAAATCGTACATAATGATGTGTCTGGATTTAAGGGGGAGTATTCAGAATGTATTTCAGAATTTAATTTCGAAAAGGTTACAGTAAAATATTATGTAGATAGAAGATAATGTATAACATCTCCGTTTGTGACGCTGAGAAACGCTGCTTTCGCGCTTTCATACAGACAATGTTTACACGAGGTCAGTAACAGAATTAACGGCTACTTTCCGGATGCTCCGCATCGCTAGATATACTCTTGTCTATGGTAAACATCTGAAGATGTCAATACGTAAAATATGTAAAACCAGGCATTTGTGTAAGGCACTGTCTATGAGCTGTCTCGACAGCTGAAGCTAAGACTCGATGTGCACATTTCAACTATTTGCGCTGAAAATCAAATTACCAGTTTACGACCAAATTTTCGTCGAAATCAATTTCACGAAATTGTGAAATCAAATCAAAAATAAAGAATCTCAAGTTACTTCAATAAAGAATGGGCATCGTACATTTTCATCAGTTCTAGCACAAATAACGACGTCATAACATAGAATACGTTTCAGTGATAAAAAGTTTCAATATCGAAGATATTGTTAATAATATCGAACGTTGAAATCTTTTTTCTCGAAGGCAAATAAATTGTGTACATCGAGCCTGAGAATCGTTCGCAAAGGAACTTCGGCACATGGCGTATGTAAACGTGTAAACAGAGTCCGTGTAATGTGTTGAGGGGGTCATGGTTGCGGATTCAGAGGAGTACGATATTGCGGAGCGATATCCGCTATGTCGCAGGACATAGCTCCGCACGAAAGTCCCCTCCCAAATATGTGCGTCGAGAAGTATAAAAAAATAACTTCACAATCCGTTATAGTCTGTGTGAACGAGCGATAGAGATCTCGATAGTTTGATGCTCCGTACAATAATGACTAGAATCCTTCAAGACCACTTGATTTAATTAATCAGAGAAGAGGCGACTCCACACATAGCAAAATTCCACACAAAAATACAAAACTTTACACTACTTGTTCTTGTGAAGACTATGCATACGCGAGATATACTACGCGCTCAAGTGTTTCTTGGCGTCGTAGATAAAATTGTCGTATAATTGAAAAATTTTCTTTTGCAAGAAAAATCTTACTAAAACCTCAGATTTGTTTTATTCTGTGGAGACAGGAGGCCACGCGACAGAGTCGCCTCCGTTCATCTGTGACGTATACAATACTCAGATCCTTAAACACGTATCCTTAAATCTCACCTCTTAAACACCTAAAACGCGAATTTGCGCAAATAGTAACACAATCGCCAACATGCGTTAACGCACACTTAGCGAAGATAAATACGCGCGCGTACACAGCAAAGCTAGACACATCAATTTTTCTCACAAAAACGCATCTAAATGGGCCAACAATCGCGTGGTCGTAATAATGAAACCGATCAAAAGAAAACGCAATGCGTTTCTCTGCTTCGATCGGATTTTTGCAAAATCAAATTGAAGCGCGACTATTCACTACTTTTTAGCGAGAAAAAATATCATACAGAGTGCATCAAATACACAGCAATAAAACTATGTTTTGCGAAAATAAAGCGGAAGCTTCATATAAATATAATTGAACATTGCCATTTACATCAGATGCATTCTGTAAGATTACGGTGGATGAAAAAAATCGGGACTTCTAAATCAAACTACATACATTTTAGTCTTTTTTAAGCATAGTTTCTTTCTCATTTTTAGTTTTTTTAAATACGAGATTTTTTTGTTTTTAATTTCAATTTGCTCCCCGATTTTATTCATCTTCTTTTACACTCGTTAGAGTTAATTTGCAACGAATTTGCAACAAATCGCCAATTTTGCGAGTTTGCGTCTAAATGCGTCATCAGCAAAGATGCGTAACAAAAATTTTCAGTTATAGAGAGATTTAGATAATAATTCGACAAAGAAATCCCACATCGTGTTTTAACGCGTGTCTCAGACTTATAAATCTTAGATTGAATTAAAACATAGACTACGTAGCATTTCACACAGTGAACTAAATTTGTTCGCGTGAACAACAATTAAAATTTAAACAACAAAAAAGAAGGACGTTGCGGAAAAGTGCAAGGTTAATGTCCTGCATCGTATTTTTATCCCGTCGAGTCCAACTGTGTGAATTTTATTTTCTTACTTATCCAGAAGAATGTTTGGTAATTGCAAAGATTTTGTTTAAATAAAACAGCAAAACGTATCACTTAATAATATAAATTTTCGAGGAAACTTCTCGAGAGAGGGATTCAACGCTTGCACACATTACCAGGCGTCAGCAAGCTAAGAGGCGCGTATGTTCTACTTTCTGCGAGAGTCTCTCGCGTTCACGAAGGGTCACATCCCTTTATCAAAAAAATGCCGAGAATATGTGGGATCGGACGCGCGATCGTCATCTTAACACTACCATCAAGCCTAGAGTACAATACTTTCCTGAGTAGGTACTACTAATTCAATGTATCGATCTAAAATTTAAAAATAGATACAGTACATCTTTTTTTCCTCCTACATTCAGTGCAGAAAATAAACTTTTCAAATCAAAATGTCTCGATATTTCTTCTCTATTTATAAAGAAGAAAGTTTTAAAATCACGTAGCTTGAAATTATTACTCGAGATTACACGGCATGGAAGAGATTCAAATGTAGTATTAAGGTGACGAGATATCGCCGCGATCGGTACATGGTGCGCGAGCACTCATATATATGTATGTAGGTATATATATATATATATATATATCTCTCGCATCAAGCAAACGCACGAAAATACCACTGAGAGCAAGAAGCGACATCGCTCGGGCGTTCAATAACAAGCGGCGATCATCGATTGACATCTATAATCTCGAGAGATAAAAGAGAGTATGCGATGCGGCGATGTGTCTATGAGTCCAATTCGCTTTTCGGGCTGCGCTGCCTGTGGATTTTTTGCCAGGGGTTGTGTATTTGGTGTTTCAGACGCATGTGACGCCGCAGGTCGGTTCTACGACTGAGAGTGGTGTGGCAGACGATGCATGTAGTCTGGTTGCGATGCACTTCGAGGTGCTGGGTCAGCGAGGCGAGGTGCCTGTAAACGTTTCCGCAGAGTCGACACGGAAAACGCCCCGGGCCCTGCATCACCGCCTGACCGGTTGTATCGCCAACGTGCTTCCGATTGCGTCCCACCCCCCCTGCAACACATTAACACAGCCACGTGACCCGCCGTTCCTCATCATCAATTATCAACGGAATCACAGTCAGGGAGAGAGACAAAGACGAAGGAAGAGGGACGATCGGGAGAAGGAGATAATGACACGTTAACATTGGCCATCCATTGCGAGGGGATCGTCAGTCGATTACTAGTAAGACTCTGATAACACATATATAAGGACCGTAAATCCGCGAACTTTAACCCTTTATCTCTTGTCTCTCTGTGTACGAATAATATCAAATTATTTTTGGAACTTAATCACGTCACTTAAGGTCACAAGTTTATCGTGTCGAAATTTTCTGCTAAACAGAATTTCCGATCGTGTGTTAATAAATCTGTATTTTATTATACCCTCGTCATTTAAAAAGTCACATAAGTTTTGTTTATCTTGTTAGGCTTGTGGGAAATCGGGGTGAGATTACTCTTGCAGGTAAAGGGTTAAAATCTCGCGCAATTTGCTGCTCCAAAATGTCGAGGAACGCGTATTATTATTATTGGAAATCCTTGGAATTTGTGTGGGAGGTCAACGTGCACTGTATTGGCCGATGTGTTAGCAGGCGTCAGGTAGGACGCCCCCGAAGAGCGCGCGATCGACTGATGATCCTCCTCGAAGTGTATATGTATAAATTATTTTTTTCGATCAGTTCTCTCTCTCTCTCTTTCTCTCAATGGTAATTGTCAAATTCAGTCATCACTATACACAGTACGACAGTCAAACTGTTCGACTCATGCACGAGATCGCTTTTTTATCATCACTCAGCTTTTATTCTTAAAAGCAGTTTTGGGCAGCAATTGTTACAATTTTAAATCAAAATTATGTGTGTGTATGTGTGTGTGACTGAGAGAAAGAGAGTAATCATGTTTTATAATTAATAATTCTAATCTCATCTCCTGATTAATTTAATAATTAATTCAGTAAATTACGTTACACTCAGATTTGTTTTCTGCCCAATCTTGCTTGTAAAAACATATACATTCACAAGTGCACCAATATCGCCTACAACATATTACAAGTAACATCAGTATGATACATCGCAGATATACTGTAACAAACATAATTATAGTTATACCGTGAATAATAAAGTCGACGTGATCATTATTATGCCGATGCGTCGACTGAACAAAGTTAGCACAATGTGTAATAAAGAACCGCGGTTATACGCAGACCGAAATAACGAAACATATATCCACACGGAAAGAAGTTCTTTGCAGAGTTGTAGAATATTCCGTTCCGTAAAAATACACATAGCCCTTTAGGAATCTGGTCGCGAGAAATTAAAACGGAATTTTTTCAATCTCTTACCACATCTCCTTTCTGTTACTGTGTTCCTTTCTGTTGTTTCGGCCTGCATTGTGATTACCATTCTTAAGTAGATGTACTTGCATTGATTCACAGTTGCAACAGTTGACTGAATTACGTGACGGAGAATTAGAACGTGTTGAGGTGCAATGCTGCGACTCTTTAGCTGACTTTTAGCGTCACTCACTCTTTGACACGTGTATAATTGCGTGAACAAAAGCGTGAAGCGGTTTTATTCGATTATCCGAATATTTTACGCGCAAGTCGGTGTAAGTTTTGTGTGTATGTTTATATGTGCAAGAAAATAAATATAAGTACAAATTATACATATAATGAAATGGTTCAAGCGATAAACCGAATAACGTGCAAGCCGGATTTTCACGAGAAGGAAAGAAGAGTCTCATTTTATTATGTGAAGTGATATTTTTTTCAACTTTATTCACACATATGTCCACTTACATTATTAGCCTGAATAAGCCAAAACATAGGATTACGTAATGATATATATATATATATGTATATATACATATATATATATATACATACATATATATATATATATATATACACACACACATATATATATATATAATATTTATATATATATTATAAATTCTTTTATATATATTTTTATGTATACATATATAGGTTTTATCTTTTTCCTCTTTTATAAATAATCAACTAAGGGAATATCAATTTGTGTCTAGAACAATATTATATATATTGGCGGTCTCTTGTACTTATCTCGCATTTCCGTCGCTCTTCCGAGGAATGTGCATATTTGCTTTCCGTAAAAAAGTAATATTTCGTTTTTTTTTGTGTACACGACTGAATACAGTCATTCGATTAATTATATACGACGCACGTACGTGTCATATATGAGTATAAATAAGTATATAAATAAAACGCGTTTAAATATATATGTAGACATATATATATATATGTATACTATGTGTACATATATAAAATTTTATAGTTCTAAAAATAATTTGAAACAAAGCGACACTATACAATATCATAAATGTAAAAGAAAATTTTACATAAAAACATAAGTTAACAATGTTTAAACCATAATCCATGCATTGTGCAGCATTTCAACATAATCAAACGTATAGTTCAAATTATGCAATTTTAACACAAGCCAGTTTGGAAATTTATATTAACTAAAAACATTTAGAAAATTCAATTTATTTTAATGAAGTAAATATTATTATTTCGACTTGTCATATTTAGTAAAACCTATAACTTAATATAAAACAATATTTTATGATTACTAAAGTTTTTTGTTTAAAAAAACCTACATTTTGCATAATTTAACAAAACGTTTTCTATATCAGCCTCTGTCTCATTGCATCATGGCACAGAACCAGAATTCAACTCCAAGTAAGATCCACCCTACGCAACTGAACTAGACATAATTGCACTAAGTTGAGTCCACATTATCTTGTCGTTAACTAGCATCGATTTGTACATTTGCACTTTATCTCACGATTTTGGTATGCGTTCCTGGCGAACATTGTTCTCGAAAAAGAGATCATTGTATTGATAATTGTATGATAAAACAAAAAATAGCCTCTTTATGTTGTAAAATTATTCGTAAATTACCGATAGTCACTTTATAACGATCGAACGCTTCTCTCCCTAAAGTGTAAAACTATGTTGACATGTTAATACTGTCCACAAAGTTCATGAATACACAAAAGGATTATTGTTTAACAATATACGTAATATAAATATACGTAATTTTCATATCTTCAAAACTCTGTAAAATATGTACAAATAAATTGTAAGTACACAACTGTGTTTTATGGATTTTATATATATTCCTTTTACTTTATTCGCTATTCTATGAACAGTGTAGTACAATACATTCAAATAAATAGCATAATTATCACCACACACATGTGTTATTAATTTAAAATATTTGGAGATATATAGACGTGACTATCGACAAGACTCGGTAAATAAGACGAAACAAATTTATTAGTTTGTTTAAAGCTATCGTGAAATTAGAGTTGATAAAAAAATTAGAACAAACAATAACGACAACAAAATAAAGAAACCAAATATATAGTACAGTGCTATATAATTATTCTTAAGATTATAAAATTAAACAACTTAATAAACTACGAATATATTAAATATTTGGCAAGTCTCTAGAACGTTAAGAACATAAAGCATGTGAGTATGCATAATATCATGAACATAAATTGTATAATCGATCTCCTTATTCTGTAATTAAAATTTTGTTATTGTTGCGCAGCTATTTTGTCTGCGCAAGGATTCGTAAAACACGCACACACCTTATGTCTGTAACGCATGCGTTACCTACGGAAAAGATCAGCAGAACTGAAAATAAATTTTCGTTGAACTGAAGCGTTGTTAAAATTAATGTCAAAACATTTGTAAAAACAAGCTCAACATGTTTAAAACTAAACAATAATGGCACTGGATAACTAATCGAATATCGTTTTGGCACGCTGCTTTTCATTGATCGTGATAAAAGTGATGCACTTGGTAAGTATGCATTGTCGTCGCCACGAAAATAAAACAAGTGCATATACATAAATAAAATATAACTAAAAAATATTATTAGTGATGTAAAATGATGTAGAATAAATTGAAGTATGTATATATGTTGTGATGTTTGAAGTACTAAAATTAAAAACAGCAAACGTGTACATAAGTAAATTTCCTTACAATGTAAAATTCAAATGAGTCAATTTGTACTTGTAATTTTTTCTTACGATTCCCGAAAATTAAATAAAAAATGACAGAGTTCAATTTTTTGACAATTTTTACCACGATCGCGTAGATATTCGCGCGGGTCCGATCTATCATCGGATCGACAATGTAATGAAAGCAAAGCAATTGATTGATCGACTGAACAGAAAAAATGCACATTCCTCTTTTTTAATTAAGTACTGAACTCTTTGAATTTGACTAGATGAGATAAAAATCGCGTCTCTGTTTTCTCTCTTCGTGTCTTTGGTTATAGAAATGTATGTAAACATGTGTATATATTTATTTTCTTATGTGCATTATAACACACATGTATATATATATATTATTATTATTATAAATACACATATATACACAAATATGTATGTGTACGAATGACTAGGATGTAAAATTTAAGACAGACATAATATAGATTTCCTCGTCAACGATAAGAGCAGGATAGGCCCATCGACGCTCGACGGTGTGTCGTTAAAATTTAAAGACGATAAGTAATTAATTATACACGCTACGATTCTCACAAGTGTATCATTGTATGATATAAAATACGATCAACCGCACCGCAGAATGATTAAACACAAGAAACACGAACAATACGACAGGCGTAGTAGCCTTTTATCGGATCTAAAGCCCGCGACATACGACATGCTTCTCCTCTCGTGATGGATCGCGCGCGAGCATCACGACGACCTGGCACAATTCTTCGATCTCTCCAAATTACGATTAGTCACACAATTCTGGTGCTCGCATACATCCAGCGCGAAAAAGAGCACCGTGTGCCATGAGCTCGATTCGTTAAAATTAACGCGATATAAATATTTGACGCGTGATATATAGAGATATATTTTCCCTTATCATGTAATTGGTTAAATTGTCGATAAAATTGATGATTAAATTGTTAATAGATAATAATAGAACGTATTGCTCCAAAGAGGGAAATGAAAATCTTAGAGTTTTATTAATGGCAATTGCGTTAAAACTCGACATCTCTGCCATAATACTGATCTAATTCCTATAAATTGCCGTGAAAAAAACCGTGAAAAATCAACTAAAAACAAAAGTATAACGAATAAGTGAACAGAAATTCATTACTTTTTTCCTACCTTTTAATTATTCAGTAATGATTCCGCTCTTCTGGGTGATTATAACGATTTTTATAGATTTACTACGGCAGTCTTTTTCTACTGTTTTTCATCTAATCGCGAATGCTTCACTGCAGCCGTCTGAGCAGTCACAACAGTAACTACTGAGGCGCAACATTAAGTAAATTTAATGAAAAAAGCACGCAAAAAATGAAAAATTATTTCGTATTTATATTCAAATTAATGTGAAGTTTGCGAATTAGTAGATGCAAATTGTTCTTGATTTCAAGTTACTTTTTCGTTCATTTTCAAATCTCGCGTCTGCAAGAACAAGTTTACTGATTTTTCCTTTTGAGAGCAGAACACTGACGATTGCGATGGATCGAACGAAAGACTAGAGGCGTTTTAACGCTAAATGTGGCACTTTCTAAAAATCCTACGATTATACCCGACGATAAGAGAATCAGAATAACGACGACGGGAATGCGAGGATCGGTCTATCCTCCTTTTGCGTCGACAGGATTTTCGTTTCTTTGGTAAGACCTCTTCGCACTAAGGAATAGGACTAGAGGTGATTCTCTCCACACTACTCTCTCTAATGCGTATCGTCGTGTAGGTCGAGTCGATTCTCGTCGAACTGACGGTGTTCTGCTGAGCGATTGCGGTCGACGACACGGAGATCGGCGTTGGCGTCTCGACGCCGCCTCCGCCTCCGCCGCCGCCGCCGCTGCCGCTGCCGCTGCCGCCGCCGGTCGCGATGACAGATGCGCTCGTCGTCCCGACGCCAAGCCAGCCATGGCGGTTCTTCAAGTGGCGCTTCATGTGCGTGGTGCGGCTGAGCACCTTCTGGCACACTGGGCACTGGGTCGTGCCCTTGTGCATATTCATGTGTTTATACATCGAGTCCCGATTCCAAAATGTTTTACCGCAGAGTTTGCACGGGTGCGACGGCTGTTCGCTGAAGATGATTTGGTGTGTATCTAAATCAGACACAAACATTCATGCTACACGTCGTGGCCGCGCGCGTGGACCGTGACCCGTCGGAGTTTTTTTTTTGCGACGCGCTTTCGATCGTTAGCCGATTCGGATATTCTTTCAAAAACGCGCGAGAACAACCTGACGATCGACGACGCGGCAGTTTTTCAAAGTCACTTCTTTGAACTGCGGGGAAAAAATCTTTTTTTGTCACAATAACAAAATTTTTTCTTTCAAAACCATTAAAAATTCAACGATCGTGTATATTGCCTCGTCATAGATCATGCGGCTGCGAGTAACAAAAGAGATGTCTCCAATGTAAAAGAAAAAAAAGAAGAGAATAGATACAGAGAAGGGACATCGAGAAAACTCGCATACCAGTGTCAATCTACACTCGGAAAAATCTCATGTTTCGCTCTTTTATTTTTCTATCTACTTGTAACACTCGCTCACTCGGATTTGAGGATAATAGCAGTAGCAACAATAAGAAAAGAAATTAAGGAACACGGTGAGATTTACAGACAGGAAGAAAGAGAGAGAAAGAGAAAGAAAAAGAAAGAGAGAGAGAGAAATAGAGAAAAAGAAAGAGAGAAAGAGAGAGAGAGCAATTACGAATATGGCAACACACGCATAATCTTAAATACTTTCGCGGAGCAGCCATGCTATTGTGAACAACGATGAATACGATGTACGAACACAGCGAGAGAAAAAAGTGAAAACAGAACGAATACATATACAAAATGTTTCAATAATCATGCATGACGGCAATTCAGAAAACCTAAATCGTAATTGTAGAAACCGAATTATTCGGTGCTGAGGTAACATAGCTCGGAGATACTGCCAATCGCATGTGCAGTGAACCGACAATCATATATTCCTTTGTGTCTCATTAGTAAATATCACTACATTGGTGTACAATAAATGACACTTTATATATATCGCTAGAAATTTCGTTATAACGAATCCCCTTGATACATTAAATTGTGATTAATACATACGATATGTTATCCCTTTTTCTCTTTCTAAAAGTAAATTTTTAAGTAAAAAATGATTTTATTACAATTTTTGTTTTCTCACATTCACTAGAAATGTTTTTTTCAATCTTAACTCAAATTTTATCGCAATAAGAACTTCTCCGTATAGGATATTCGTTATGTCGAAATTTTGTTGTACGTTTTCACTGCTTGATCATTTGCAAAACATCACGAGAGGAAGATCAATCGTTTCATGCAGTGAGAAAATGACGTTATATTTTGTGCGGCGGAAAAACTACACGTATAGAGTTCAGTTTTCTACACATTCACGACTTTATTTCCAGAACACAAAAAAAAAATAACCTGGTGCTTTGTCTGCTTTACATATTTTATTGTTACGTTGTAATTTACACATAACACGATATTAATAATGGCGAAAAATTTCGTATTGCAAATTAGTAAAATTCTCTGTTTTAGAAACACTGTTTGTATATATATATATATATAGTATATATACACTATATATATACACTATATACATATATACAGTATATATATATAGATCTGTCTATTATTATTATAAGATCTTTTAGATTATAGCGCTATATAATATATACAGATTATATTAAAAAAATTTAATTTACAAGCAGTATTTATCTCTCGTCAATTTCTAGTTCAACAAAATATCGCATAAAAAGATAATCTTATATAACGTATACATCATTTTTCTAATAAAATATATAAAAACTGTATAAAATTATTAAATAACGATGGTAATAATAAATAGTAAAGATTCACTCTCTCGTAAAAGAAAAACGAGATCTTACTAAATAAGTAAATATATTATAAATGAAGAAATGTGTGTATATCACTTGTGTATATATACTACAATATATTCGAAAGACAATATTGTTATACAATATGTCAAATTGTCGAAAGATACATACATGTCACAAATTAAATTTTATACACCGAGTCTATAGTTCTACGTCAATGTTTTTACAAAGTCGTACAATGTCACATCGATTTAACAAACGCGTCATATCAAACGCACAACGATAAAATCGATCGTTATGACGACCGAAAATTGCCCGAGCTTGTGCGATAAGATGGCAATATGTGACATTCACACAATTAACAACTTTATAGTTACATATGTGATTGTAAGTAATATGATAATTGTATCTTTTATACGTAGACAATTATGTTTCAGAGACTTCGATTTAGAAGTCGTTTGAGAAGAGAGCTGCCGTTCTAATTAAATTGTACACAAGTGGCAGACTAACAAAGCCTTTGATAGTTGTCCACTAACAATATAATTTTCTGATTTTTCACCAAGTAGTGGTGTAGCAACACGATAATCCTCTTTTGTGCAGTTAATCGAGAAAAAACGATATGTAAAACTTAGTATATACGATCAGTCTAGTTGGGTAAAATTTATAAATTTCTATAATATTTAAGTACCCACACATTGCAAGTTGTATTTGTCGAGAACGGAAAGGAAGAGAAGACACAGTCTTTTTATCCGATGTTATATACTCATTATATGTAGTACATATATGCATATGTATATGTGTATATATATATATATGTGTGTGTATGTGTGTGTGTTTCGAGGGAATATGTATGTAAAACATACATCCCCTCGAAATTGTTTTATTATGAAAAAGTAAACTTCTGCAAAAAGGAACTTGTTTAAGAGACTTTGTCTTTTGATCTATTTAAACATTTCACTGCTTATTTGTTGCTGTTAAAACAGTTGACAAAGGTGTTGATTTTTCTAACAAGAAATAAATTTGTACCCATGTATAAAAATCCCAAGTGTGCAAAAAAGTGAAGTAAATTTTTGCACAATTATATAACAGAATACATTAGAACAATTAGAGACATCGAGGTAGTATCAAGAAGTTAAAATTATCTATGGAATGAAGAGTATTCTGCATTTGTGGAGTTATTTAGAAACAATGAATAAACAAATAATCAAGTTTGAATAACATGTTTAAACTTTTTAACTCGTGTAGAATTAATAAAAAAAAGATAGATCAAATAAATTATATATTTACTATCTTAGGAAAGAATCAAAATATTCAAGAACTTATATCCCTGTTATCCGGATGATTCGTATAATGAAAATCTATACAATCTCGATCATCTCTGCGAAAGACTAGATCAAGTTTTATTCCTAAAACAAAATCAACATACGTCTATCAACATTATAATGTGCATACACTCGGCATGCGTGATGCATACATATGTATGTATATGTGTGTCAAAATACAAGGAAAACGATATTGCTCTATTAACTGACATCGGATAATTGTACAATAAATTCGCATCTCATGCAAGACATATGTTAAACTTTTCGCTCTAGTTTTTCGCGGATGATGATAAAATATCTATCCCATCATGCAGGCCTGCCTTGCACAAGCTGTCTCTTCGAACTTTTGTCCCCACAAAACGTCTGTTTCGTTCAAGCGGTTACTTGACTCCGTGCACGTTCACCATGTGACAGCGCATGGTATATTTTCGCGTGAAGACAGTCTGACAGATGGGACAGATTGTGTCGCCTCTATGTATACTGCGATGGTGGGCTAAAGAATCGCCCCGATTGTAGGTTCGGCCACAGACGTCACACACCCAGCGACCGCTTTCCACAACGTAGTGCAGCTTAGACCTGCGTTTGATCCCGTCAAGAACGAGGCTCGTATGCTGCGGTGGCAGTTGCTGTTGCTGTGGCGGTTGGTGCTTCCCATAATTGTGCTCTGATTCTGCGCACACAATCCAAAGTGTTTCCCATACACGTTTCTCATACTTTTGTGTAATAGTTGCATTGTGTGCGAAGAAAAATTTTTTTTCATCTTTTCTCTTGTCTCTCTTTTTTTTCATGCCTGGTCAGTTCGCGATTTTTCGATTGTTTCAAGTGATATGTGTTCCTTTATAGAACTATTAATAAGCACACACTAATATTAGTAAATTCCTCTTTCTCTATATGATTGAGACACATTATACTAAACATACAGTAAACGACATAAAGAAGCAATTTATAGAAAAGAGAGAGAGAGAAGATAAAGAGATAAAACAGAGATCGTAGAAAGAAAGTTGTAGGTTGAAAATTGATCAGAAAGGCTTCTAAATAAACGAAAGAGGATTGTATAATTATATACAAGTGTGTGCTTATGTATATAAGAAAGAATACGATCACTTCTTGAATAAATGTTAAATTTGAATAATTGTACAGTAAACTTGTTTTAGTGTAAATAAATGAAGCTTTGGTCTCAGGCCGTCAGGGACTTTTAAAATAATGAGACGAAACGACCTATCACAAATACATTTATAAAAATACTATAATAATATCATAACTACAGCTATTTTTGAGCAAATTAATTCTCAGAACATTTTAAATTATAGAATGCGTTTGATCGGTATATTAATATATCTAAAAAACACACAAAAGTATTTTAAGAAAGATATACTTGTTATATATAAGTGGATCAATAGTGGATAGAGAAGAAAATTTGATCAGATTTTTGTTGTTTCTTTTCAATTCTCTAAACAATACAAAGTTATAAAGTGTTGTAAGTGATAGTTTATAGTGTTATATTTTGTGTAATGACAGGTCGATCCTTCTCATACATCGTACTCGCCAACGCATTTCGTGTCGAGTATGTGTACCGTACATCGATACAACAGCCAGGATTCTGTGTTAAAAACTCGTAACCAATGTAAGTAGACAAAGTCCCCATAAGCATATTCAATAAAGCTACCAGAACCGAGAAAGAGAATTTTGGAGTAGTAAAGAGTCAAAAAGCTTGTGGTTACCGAAACTCATGCGTTCTCCTACACATAACGGAAAACCAAACTCTTCTATATAAATATGGCACATCTTGGAAGTTCAACGTCTATGAAATTTTGATATTGTTTCATCGTTGTTCTACACAAAATCTGAATTTTTATTAATTTTACCTTGCCGCTGTATGCTATTTCGATCATTGTTGATGTGCTAGGTTACATAAATTTAATGATAAAAATATAATATAATTTTTTCACAATGCTTTTATTAAAAAATTGCAAATTAATTATCATTATTAAATTAATAAACACAATAAATGTGTGTGTGCATGTACTTATATAAACTATATGTTAGATTCGCTTAGTGTGTAACAAAAAATTTTTTCCAAACTTACGCAATACTGTACATTGGTTTGAGTATTTCTAATGTAAGTTTTTTCATGAATATATCTAAATATATGCACATAGAAATCGTAATTTAAAAAAATAAAACGTTTTGTTTGTTTGATTTACTGACTATTTTTATTTTTTTCCTCCGCTTATGTACCGAAGTCAAAGAAAAACTTGCAGTGAAAAACTTAACATATTAGTACTCTGGCTTACGCTATTTTTTCAACATAAATTTGTGGATTTTACGTATTTAAAACTAAATATGATATAAATCATTTTAATATAATAATAGAGAATCTTTAATATAATAATATGATTTTCATAT
>NW_018021103.1:56329-73775 GCF_002006095.1 Pseudomyrmex gracilis
TTAAATACTTCTAATTATAAAAAGTGTATTTATATATATCTTCTTTCATTTTTTTTAAAGTACTTGTTTTTCAGCAAAAGTATGGGATTCTCTATAGCAGAAGCGTTTGTTTGTTTTTTTTTTAATGTAGTAATTCTTCACATAAAAATTATAAGTAGAGTGTGTTTGATCTTACATATTAATAAAAATATTAAATGAGATTAATATACAAACTACTAATTTTATGAATTTTTACATATCTAGTCACACAAGACGTTTATGTATTTGCCTTGCACTTGTGTTTTTAAATTGAATCCTGAAAGTAAACAGCTTATGTAAAGTATGTAACTAAAATGTGTAAAAAGAATAAAGAAATTTGTACTCTCAGATGCAAATATTTTTTGAGACAAATTTACATAAAAACATTTTTACCTCCATGAAATTAGATTGTACAAAATTGATTTCTATCTATGCGCATTTATAAATACTTTTCCTGTTATTTTAAGCAAAACTAAACACACTTGTTTGATCATTTATTTTGTTATTGAATACAAAACATATATGTACGTTATCACAAAATAAAAACTTATTAGTTGAATAAAGAAATAAAATAATAGGTTCTATAATATTGTATGTCTCCATAAAATACTCACAGTCACAATGCTATATTGTATGGCACATATATCTTAAGTATTTATATAGATGTATTTTTAATTTCGATCAGTGTTTTATAAGTAATATTATACAAAAATATTAATTCTATTTACAATATTGAATTTATCATAATTAAATTCTGTAATCAATCTAGAACACACTTTTTTTTTTTACAAAACATTGATATATAAATTATTTGCGAATTATATTGCCATTCAAGTAAGATCATATAAATTTTCGATATCAACATGTTTTCTGCGTCTTAAACACTTAAGTTCTATTTTGCTTACTAAAATAGAAATATTTGTGTTGAAGTACGATAGACAAAAGGCATTTAAGAAATACTAATATTTAAAAAATAGTAAAAATATATATAATTATATATATATATATAATTATGGAATATGAAATATACAATAGCCTAGTAAAATTAGAATTTCTGCGGAAAAATGAGTAACAACCTGAATTTTTGGACGGACCTTTATTTTGTCATTTTTAAAAATGTCTCAAGAGTCTCCATCGATATGACCTCTGCGTAAAATTTTTAGAAGGTTAAAGGTAAAAAAAAGTTTTTTGCAAATATCTCGAATTCTACTGGTTCTACGGCAAAAATAGTTATTATGAAATTTGGAGATTAAAAACTTCTCTACAAAAAAAGTTGTATTGAGTTTTTTCGTAGGAGCAACCGTTTTGAAGAA
Organism: Pseudomyrmex gracilis; assembly: GCF_002006095.1. Taxonomy (NCBI): domain Eukaryota; kingdom Metazoa; phylum Arthropoda; class Insecta; order Hymenoptera; family Formicidae; genus Pseudomyrmex; species Pseudomyrmex gracilis. The sequence goes on from NW_018021103.1 coordinate 57,661, forward strand.
AATAGCACGTGAATGTTGACGTGAATGTCACTGTGGATGTATATTAAATGCGCCTACTACTTACTCTACTTCTGAGGTGGTGTGAAACAGAGCCTTCCAACTGATCATGTGACTGCATAGAAATCTTATGGCGTAAACCGCACGCCGTGCGCGAGTTGAAAAGAGCTCTGGTGTGGAAAAGAGTGCATGATCACTCAGAAGCATGATTTTTCAAATTTCGAAGCGTAGTACAGGAAAACGGTTGCTCTTACGAAAAACACTCATAGAACCCATTTGTAGAGAATTTTCTAATCTCTAAATTTCATAATAACTATTTTTGCCGTAGAACCAATAGAATTCGAGATATTTGCGAAAAACTGTTTTTTTTTTACCTTTAACCCTCTATAAAATTTTACGCAGAGATCATATCGATAGAGACTTTTGAGACATTGTTTAAAACGACAAAATAAAGGTCTATGCAAAAATTCAGCTTGTTACTAATTTTTCCGCAGGGTTACCATTTTTTCGTCTAATTTTACTGGGCTAATAATACATATATATAATTACTATTTAAAATTGTGAACATATAGACGCCCCAAGAAAAACGTACGTCAATGTGGCATAAGTCATTTGCAAAATCGAAAAGACTTCAATCGGACATCTCAATGTGATGTACTATGTTAAAACATCTCATACAATAGTGAGGTTTACCGACACAATCAATACAGTAAGTTGTTACTTCAATTACTTTTATCCGACCGTTATGTTGGCGAGAAGTCTCGTTACATCTCTTACAGACTCTTTTTACTGATCTAGCTGGTCCTCTTTTTTTTTTTATTGTGTGATGAGATATATCATTTAAATCTGTCATAATCATCCTGTCCTGTTCTATAACCATATTTTTTTCTGTTATTTGATCATCTATGCTATTGTCCTCATAGTTCGTTGTTACAGTCGGAGAGTGTGTTTCATAATACTCATCCCCTACGCCGGTGGCAGGTAGACATTTTGTCAGGTAGTTTGCCAATTCTTTTAGAGATTCTACAACAGACATACGATTTCGCACTATTATATAATGCGTGTATATTCACGAAAGCTGCAGGTTACCAAATTCATCTTATTCAGAGCTTACCAAATGTAATACCAAACCCTTTTTATACGACTTGAGTTAAAGTATCGTCATGTGACATACACATTAGTGAAGATTTTTTGTTCTCTGCTATCTCACGGAAATTTTGATTGAATGTACGAATTTATTTATTTCAGCTTTATAAACATAATCGTTTCTGTTGAGTGTAAAATAATAAATAACAGAGTACACATTTCGCTTGTTCGTTCATTCTCAAATACTAACGTTCGCAAATAAGTTTCGTACAATGTAACAATTCGCGTTTGAGCGAAATTTGTTTGACAGCGAACATGTCAAATACTTTTCGAACAACCAATAAATTACATTGTTAAAACTAAGCTTCAATAAGCTGTATGAATAAATCCCTATATAGATTTTTGCGCTGTATTGAAGTTTAAGTACACCTTTTCAAGTACACTTATTGATTAAGTACTTCAACTCCCTGTAAATACGTTTTGTATGTGAGTGTGTGTGTGTGTGTGTGCGCGCGCGCGCGTGCTAACGAACAGCACAATAATCGACTCCTGGAAGCTATAGCAGGTAGTAGGAAAAAACAATGAAAGAAACTGGAAGAAAAAACAGTCCGAGAGAGGAGAGGAAGGAAAGGACATTCATTATCACTTCCGAAAACTTGACTTGACGTCATATGAATATTTGAACATATGTTGATGTTTGTGGATACGCAGCAAATGTGATTTCATGTCGTAACTTCGACTGAAGATGCGATGGCAAATTGGACACCTGGTCTGGCCCGCGTGCAAATCCTTGTGCAGTGTCAACGACATCGGGTGCTTGAAACCCTTCCAACAAATTCTACAGCGAAACAAGAGGCCGGTGTCAGCCGTAGCGCCGGACTGACCATAATCATCGTCCGGGACGGACTCGGCGACGCCGCTGGCAGAAACAGCGTCGGCGTCGTCGTCGTCGTCGTCGTAACCACTCGCGACTCGTTCTACAAAGAAAACAACAAAAAACACAACGTCACCACGCATTGTTAGCCAGCACCGTTTTCGAACGCGAATTAGATCTCGAATGAGAAATCATTGCATGGCTGAGATTCTTTGGAAAAGAAAAAACCGTCTATATTTTTTTTTTATCCTTGAATATGAACAATCGTAATAGCAATTAAAGTACTATTAAATTATAAAATCCTGCCAATACATACTTTGAGAAATTGTTTACCGAAAAAAATAAAATACGAAATTTCATGTTATCGATATAAATATTTGTGTTAAATATGTGTCAGATGTATATTTACTACACTTGCAACATTGTATGTAAGTTATAGCTTGAAATATATGATTTTTGAGAACCCCAATATATACAAACAAAATGGAAAGAGACAAGGTTGGAAGAAATTACTTCGAAATATTTGCAAAACGGGAATATATTTTTCGTCTATTCTCGTCAACAATTCCTAGCGTCTTTTCCTTACGAGACGAGCATGATAAGCGCAAGCTGAGTAGAGCAAGCCTAATCAGATGAGACAGAGGAAAAACAGAAGACATACGACACCATTAAGAGAGAGATTCAAAAGCTCGTTAAGCCCCAGGCGGTCGCAAATATCAGAGAAGAATTGTTCCTCGTGACTTTAATCAAATAACAGTTTTTTAATAGTTTTAAGAAAAGATGGAGACAAAAGTGTTTTTTAAAAACATAATCGTGAAATACACTTTTCTCATTAAAATTTTATATTCTCATGTGTGCATGTTATAAGTTATATTAATTAGTTATGCAGTTTAAACACTTTGTGTAAAACAAGTCGCTTCGAAAAAACTTCATTTTATAATGCTTGCGCTTTATCTTTTCTACACACAATAATCTTTAAAATTGCAAAAAAAAAGAGAATTCTCTTTAGTTTTTCTCATTAAAAAAAATAGGATATACTTTGAACAAATTTAACAACAATTTTCAGCTCATATGATATCAAAAATCTAGTTTTTAAAGATTGATTCGATCGTGTGAGCTAATGTGCTAGATATTCGTGCAAAATATTCTTTATTTTATTTGAAACGTATAAATTAATACACATAAGACTTTGAACTAAGTTTAATTTGAAAACTCATATTTCCAATTTGAAAATTCAATACCCAATTTACCAAATCGAGAAAGAGTGGCATGAAAGAGCTAGTTTTAATAAAGAGCCAAAAAAACTATTTAAAAAACAATCAAACATAACGCTTATTGTTCCAATTTGTTTATTTATTTATTTATGTAATATAATAAACAAATAAACAAAAAACAAGATTACTAAACATATTTCCACTTAAAAAAAAGTAAAATTCGACTCTTTCATAACATGATAAGCATTAAAACAGCCAAATTATTTTGGTCAAAATTGCTTTAAAACATGCCTAAAAGATTTAGTTTTTTCTTCTCAATCGTAATTTTAAAAGTTTTGATTAATAAAGTAAGAGTTACTTAGATGTAAGTAAAATATATATAAATAAAAACTTTACGTTGGTTGTTTTTGTTAATTTTGAAGAGATTGTTTAATAAACCTAGTTTTACATTTTTGTAACAATTAATTATTACTAACAATTATGTCTATTAACAATTTGTTTATTAATTTTGTTTATTAACAGTCACAGTTCCTGTTATAAGAAGTCGGTTTTTTCATAACTTTTCCTCTTAGAAAAGATCTCAAAATACACTACAAAATAAACGTTTTGACTGAGAAATATTTACATAATTAGGAAACTAAATACATACATAAAATCATAATATAATAATCTTTGTGTTATTTCGGTAAATTTGCATATTAAGGGCGACCTCAATGATTTCAATGACCTTGACATATATTGTCAAGGTGACCGTCCTGAGTAACAATCGGAAAGTTTTAGCCGTCGCTCGTTCTTCGTTACAAAGTTATGGACAAAAAAAGTTTAATAATTGAACCATCGTTTTTTGACACCGTATATATTTTAGATGAAGAATATATAAATGTTTTAGACATATGTGTGTGTAATGTATAATAGTTTAGACATAATATGTCTTACACATAAGTATTTAGTTTATAAACAATAAAATTTAAAATTAATAAATTTTAAATTTAAATGTAAAAATCACAATTTCTACGTGTTGGCAGGGGGACTGCGCCCCCTGCAAGGGAGGGGCTAAGCCCCTCCACCTGCACTTCCTCCTCGCTTTGCATAGAAAAGTGAAACCTATGTGGAACGTTGCGTTTTACAAAGGTTTCAACTTCCTACGCAAAGCAAGGGGGGGTGCAGGTGGAGGGGTGTAGCCTCTCCCCTGCATGGAGGCGAAGCCCCTCTCGTGGGGGGGCACAGTCCCCCGTGCCTACGCGCTTACAACACGAACAAAAAGAACATATATAAACAAAGTAGTCTTCTTTTAGTACTTTTGGGAGTGCAGAGGGAGAGGTCAAGCCTCTTTCTCACGTGCAATAGTGTAACACAATCAAAATATTTACTTCTCAAATGTACACGGTGTCGAAAATCGATGGTTCAGTTATGAAACTTTTTCCGTCCATAACTTTTTACTGAAGAACGAGTGACGGCTAAAATCTTTCGACTGTTACTCGGGAACATGTCAAGGTCATTGAAATCGGTAAGATCGCCCTTAATATGCAAATTTACCGTTATTTCTTTACACGAGAATGTTAAAAAACAAAAATAAAATCCAAAAATTTACTTTTTAATGACAAAATCTTTGATACGGTATACCGGCACTATTTATTTTTAATAATCTGTCAAATATATTTGTGGGTGACATGTGTCTAGTGTTGCTGTATAAAACCTAAAACTTCCGTGAAATTCATTCAGAAACTGCCGAATAAATGAAAATGGCTCTTTCAAAAGAAGAAGGGCTCATAAGGCGGGTTTTCGGCCCAATCAGAAAATCATCGAAAATACGTGGAATACATTGTTTGAGACCATACCAATAATATTCAGTCAATTTTAGCCTAAATGGGATACATTCGTACCCCTCCTACCCCTCCCATACCTAGCTACGTCCACTTCACCACCCCCATATTTTGTGAGTAAGAAAATACGACCTGACAAATACGACCTATAATGTTTCACAAATAAACAGTTTTGGGCCAGTTGAGCATTAGTCAATCGATCGTAGCTCACATCACTATGCTTCCCTTGGATCTCCCAATGCTTTTTACCACCCACAATACGGTCTTAAGTTCTTGCGAATGAGAAATGGTCACAGAAAATGACTTCCGAAAACAAATAGAGATTTCACATATACGAAATCATTTTTTGTGACCATTTCTCACTCGCAACAACTTAAGGCGATATAGTGGAGGGTAAAAAGCATTGGGAGATCCAAGGGGAGGGAAAGCATAGTGATGTGAGCTACGATCGATTGACTAATGCTCAACTGGCCCAAAACTGTTTATTTGTGAAACATTATAGGTCGTATTTGTCAGCGTTTCTTACTCACAAAATATGGGGGTAGTGAAGTGGACGTAGCTAGGTATGGGAGGGGTAGGAGCGGTACGAATGTATCCCGTTTAGGCTAAAATTGACTGAATATTATTGGTATGGTCTCAAAAAATGTATTCCACGTGTTTTCGATGATTTTCTGATTGGGCCGAAAACCCGCTTTATGGGCCCTCCTCCTTTTCAATCTTCTTTCATGTCACTTTTCCCCTACTGCGAGAAATTCATCCAGTGCCTTGATGGCCGAATTGGGAAAATGCTGAATGCGACAAGTCCAGATTCGACTCCTGATCAAGATGTCTCTTTCGCAATGAATATTTTAATTTCTATGTAAGGGAAAATAAATTGGAAATTTCATTTGATACAAATCAAGCATTTTAGATAAATTTTCAAATTGAATTTGATTCAACTTATTATATGTATTAATTTACAATTCAATTAAATTAAGTTCAATTAAAATAAGAAATATATTGCGCACGAACATCTAACACATTGGCTCACACGATCGAATTAATCTTTGCTAGATTGATGACATTTTAAATTGAATCAAAAATTCACAGTATATATTATCTACACAGTGCTATCTACAAATAATATCTATTAACGATAAATGGTGGAATTTCAAAGAAAAGAAAATCATAATTAAAAATATTCAATTTCTTTGTTCTTTCAATGTCATACAAGTGGTAAAAATAATCGACAATAATGTATTTAAAAAAATCAGTCTATAGGTATTTGTGTGTAGTACTTCGAAGTATGATTACACTGTAGTATGTATGATGCGTCATGGACGATAATAATAATGCAAATTAAATATATGATACTAGGTAAGTCCAAACAACCTTGTTCCAATTCGCAATATAAGAGCTAAACGAAAAATGCTTAATCTAAGAGATCGTCGGAATTGTGTATACAAGATAATAATAAAAATTAATTTAAATATTATCTACATGAGTTGCTTGGACTCTCTTACATATATAACACGTTAGTAATATTATGTAGCAGCTGTCTTATAGTCTTAGCGGATACAAAAAAACAATTGCTATTCTTTGTACTTAACGTTTTTTTAACAAATTAATTAAATCTAGTTCCTCGCGGTAACAAGAGATTTCTCTATGAGATCCTCATGGATAACATGGCTGACAAAGTTGACGAAAAATAATATAATTAATAACTATATCGATGAATCTATAAATAAACAGTCTTATAAAAAAAGTCGAAATTAAATTAAATTTTACTATTGACTTTGTTATAAAGTTGTTTATATTCTTTGCGCTTTTAACTTTTCTTTCGTGCTTGATGTGAGCATTACGACGATGTCAAGTTTTTGATTTCCAAATCACGATTAGTCACATCCTGACGCTTGCATACAAGCACGTAAAAAAAAATATATGCAATATATACCGCAGACTTCAATTTTGATCATCATTATATTATCATAACGATCTCAATATAATAATGTATCGTATAATAATATAATAATGTAAAAAATAATATATATACAATATAAATAATATATATTTTAATTTATATAATTAGAATATAACATTATAACTGTTTTTAAACAAATCATTCAACAAATGACGGTGTTTAACGATTTGTCTACTGTCAATTTAATTTCGACCGCACTCTCGAATGAGTAAGGAAAAAACAATAATCTCGTGATTGACAGCGCAATGTCGTACTGAGTATGTAACATTGTTTGTCAAAAATCATGCTGTCATTAATCAATTAGCATTCTTAAGTAACAATATAAATTACCACGCAAATTTATAAAAAGTTATATAATTAGCAAATATACATAAATACAGAACGTATGTTTGTCGCTGCATGACACTTGATATAAAATTACATTTCACTAATTACAAATAGTTGCGTTAATCTATATAACAAAAAAAAAATATAATACAGATGAAAATCGCAAATTCTTCATTTAAAAAAAAGTCTCAATAATAATAGAAATGTATAATTCACCATAATTACGATAATTTGAAAAGAAAGCTAAGAGTTTAATAAAAATTTTACACAATATTAGGCATATATACAAAATCGGGAAGAAAATTTTTTTCAGAAAACTGTCATCTTCATAAAGAAAACGCTAATTATAAGATTTGCGTGATCACATGAGAGCATTTAAAACTGAAACTCCTCTCCTTGTCTCTCCGCAAGGTGTATCTATGCTGAGGTTGTCTCATTCATACTTCCTATGGTCTGTCGACTCACCCCAATGTGCAGTGGGGAGAGATGGACGTTAGAGTTTTCGTTGCCAACTGAGCGTTACTACGAAGAGGTTGGTGCTAGGGGGGCGGAATATGCGGAATCGCGCGTATTTTGTGATAGTCGACGAAACACGGCCAGCGACACAAACAGGCATTGCAGGGCCAACACTTGAAGCGAGTCTGCCTGAGTTTGCCGCGAGATGTTACCATGCCGCGCTGCTTGCAGTGCACACACACTTTTCCGTGGCCGTTCGCTTTGCTGAGGCTATGTGGTTGACCAGATACGTATGTGAACCCTCCTGGAGAGAAACACAGTGTTGTTGTGGCCAGCGGCAAACACAAATGTCGTTTTTTTTTTTTTTTCGAATTCTTACGTGTGTGTATCAGGGAGGGGGAGGAGGTTAGTCAGTTTTCTTAAAGAAGTAGTAGGCGCGAGGTAGGGGGCATGCAACAACCGTTAGTTATTTAATTACAACAAAAAAGACACCTCTCTCCGTATGTGTGTACATAGATTATCTCCCGGGTACTAGAAAAACTCGCAGCAACATCAGCAGAACCAACCCCCAGCACCAACCATAGTAATCCCATAATCGCAGCAGCAGCAGCTGCTGCAAGAAAGCCATGTCTACAATGTATCATTGACCTGATGTTCTTCATCGCGCGATAGCATTGTCACGTGCTAGTTTTCAACACGTTTTTTTTTTACGCTTTTGCATCGTTTCAATGTTTTCTCCTCTGTAATGTTTGAGTTTTATACGTCGAGTAGTTTACGGGACTTATTAGCAAAAAATTAGCATTTTCAGCTTTTCTTCAGCTGACGAGAGGAGAGACGTAGAGAGACGAGTCCACGTGGATGTACTTTTGCATTATTCTCAGGCTTCGTTCTCTTGAACGGTTTCCCGATCCTCTCGTGAATTTATTATCACAATTGTGTCTTTAATGGCAGAAACAATTGTAATTTATCATCATCATTTTTTCTGCCAATTAGACGATTTTTTATGAGAAGGAAAACTTTTTCTCTGCACATAGGCCGTCAATCTGTGCCAAAAGAAGAATCTCTCTTAATTTTTTCGAGCGCTTGATGATGCTGGAGCAAGAGAAAACGCTGATTACACATAATTGGTTAGGATGCTCGAGTGTTCGGCCTCCCGTGTTTATCGACGATGAGCTTCGTCGACCTCTTGCAGCGCGATTTGCGATCGATATCTCCGACGGGTATTCACTTTTATATCGCGCATGGAAAAGCCGCGTCAATCGCCGCTATCGTGTTCATCGTTGCACTTCATATTGCGATAAAATTATCGACGAGTTGATATAATTCCAAGTGCAAAACGCAACTTTTCACATATAAAGCACTCTTGTTGTTTATTCTCGGTGCTTTTTGCTTGATTTTTCATCTCATCAAGTTTCTTCAGCAACAACGCTTATCGCGAATCTCGAGACGGCCGCAAGGCCATCAGTCAGAGTTCGCGTGTCAACGGAAATATTTTCAAGAACAATTCAATACCTTGGAAAGTAAACACAGATTGAAACGAACAAAACGCACAGCTTCAAATATAAGAAACGAGTTAATATTTTCTAATTGTTTTTTTTTTAACAAACTATACTATTAATTTCAACGCATCAATTCTGATCTAGATTTTACATCCTAATCATATCTTTGTTCTATTTTATCCTAGAACAATGTAAAATTAATGAAACTAATGCCATTATACGTGATATGCAAACAATAATACCAAGCCACATGTTTGTTGAGCTGTGATTAAAATTCGAAGATATTGTATTGTTTGTGATCAATACAGTCCGCAACTGAATCGTGCGGATAAATTGATTTATAGTTAAAATTGAGTTGTTATAAGAAAAAAAAGCTGCGCAAATGAATCGACTATGGAACGGAACACACTATAGAACAGATTACGCGTTATGCAAAAAATTATGTAACGACAATAACGTTAGCACTTGAACAATGAAGGAACAAGCTTTTTTATGTCTTTGTGACTAAAAAAAGTTGATGTTTTGGATTTAGATTGAGATTGAGAATTTAGATTACCTACCTGCCAAAAAAATGTTTAATTATTTTCTTTCTTTTATACTGATCAAAGGCTTTCGTGTTATGTTTCTCACAAATACTTCCCACAATTCCCCACAATCAATTTGAAATTTATGACATTCGAAGAAGAAAAGAATCACATCACGTGGACATTCCTCCAAAATCCGTAAAACAAAACATTCAAATAAAATTGAAAACCATAATAATTCGTGAATATAATTCTTCTTGTTAATTGTCCAATTCGGTAAAGAGATCGAAGATAGAAATTTTAAATTTGATAACAGATCGATCTCAAATTTCTACACGGTTCGGTTTCTAAACTTTACTTTTCCTTAATCTTCATACTTATATATTGATGTAATCATATGCTTATAGTGCGGTTTTGAATTTCGATTTTTTTACTTAAGTAATCGTGCAAAAATATTATTCTAAAAAGATATTAAAATGTTTATCTCAAACATATACATATTAGTACAAAATATACATATTAGTACATACATATTAGTACAAAAGAGATCACTTTACGTCATAAAGTATTATTACGGATTCCGAAGGAATATCGATTCAATCTGATCGCCGTACTTTCCACACGTGGGAAGTACTCTACATTTGTAAAGTTTTGTATCATAAAGGAAAAGAGTCAGTCTTGAGTTATATCAAGAAATATCAAGAAAAGTTTTGCACACATGCCATTGTCACCAGAGTACCACCACCACTACCTGATTATTTCAGGATTAATTTTTTACTTCAAGGCTGTGCAGATCGCGAAAATAACGATCGCATTTTACGACTCAACCTGTCCTTAGTTGATCTTGATTTGAATACAAAGATAGCGCAGAGAGAAAGAGAGAGAGAGAGAGAGAGAGAGAGAGAGAGAGAGAGAGCCGAAAGAGCAACTGTGTCCGAAATCAAGTAATTTTCATAATATCATGAAATTTGATTTTCTCTTTCTCTCTCTCTCTCTCTCTCTCTCTCTCTCTCTCTCTTTCTCTCTCTCTCTCTACAAAATATTATTTATTATTCTGATAGATCTGTAGAGACTAACGATTTACATGAGAACTTCCGTACACAATCGAGCAAATAGCTTTGATAGATTTTTTTTAGAGATGTTGAGTTATCAGAGAAATTCTATTTAAAAACAAAGATAGTGTTTTTTCTAACATAAAGATATTCGAAAAAATAAATCAATTTTTAGTAAAAATTAAAAAATTGTGTAAAATCTTTTTTTGTTCAACAATGTGTTTTTCGCAAACCTCTAGAAAAAAATTTCTTGTCTTTTATCTTCAAACTTTGATATTCTTACATAAGAGATTAATGTTGTACATGCAGATAAATTATGTATGTTGTGTGTACGTAGTGGGGTTTGCGCTATATACATAAATTAAATACTAATTGACGAAGAAGTTGCTTCGAACCAGCGCTGAAAGGTATTCTGGTTTTAGTACATATACAAAAGTATGCTTACAGTTAGTGCGCAATGAGGAATATAGTGGTGGCTTTGATCGAGTTATTTTGAAAAAAGGAATGTTGATGATTGTCGGCACACATACAGCACTTGGCAATGCTTACTATCTACAGTTCAACCTACACCCGAGTGCCTGTACCATACATTTACATACAAAAAACACCATGCACTCTGTACACTAAAAGTAAAAATTTTTAATTGGCGGAAGAAAAAGTAAATCTTTCCCCTTGTTGAAATAGGGATTGTATCACATTAGAATTTTTGTTTTACCGGATCGCGTTTTGCTCAAAATCTGTTTACAGCAAACTTGCGCGCAAATCTGATTCCATTCAACAGCGTAAAACTAATTCACGTAAAAGATTTAACATTTTTAAGAGTAATCTAATCTTTTACGAGTATCTAAAAATGTTCATTTTCACGGAGTAATGCAAAAACTTGAATTTTTGACAACTCTATACATTGCGATAAAAACTCTATACATATGCAATAAAAACATTATAATGTTATTTATTTTTATGAAATTACAGAAACCGTATATTCAAACTCTCTGTTATATTAAGAATCAGGTCCACACACATATTATGAAAAAAAAAAGAAAAAAAATTTCCGACTAAACCTAAACTATTGTTTTAAGAAACATGTTACTTGTAATAATTGCATAAAAATCCTGTTATTCGGATCTCGATTTAATTCAATTTTCTTTTTCTCTAGTTTCATTTGTGTGCGTGTAATGCAAAGCTGCACAGACTATCAAATCATCGTACAATTTGATGTGTGAGACTCAGTCAACTAACTACCCCGCAAACTAAATAGTCGTAATAAAAAGGAATTTTTGTTTTCCTTCTTATTATCAAAACAATTATCACACAACCTTAATCCATGAAACCGAATAATCCCATGTAAAATGTCAAATGCTTCATGTATCAAGGCGTTCATAGTTTTATACTGTTCATAGTTTTGTAGCCACAATACATGCAATAAATCCGTCACCATTATTAGAATATAGTTTTTGTGTAATAAAGAGCAGTCCATAAAAAATTAAGAATATGTAAAAAAATTTTTTAAATCTTATTCCTTATAAAAAATACAGATGTATTTTTTAAATCATTATATAAAAAGAATTTTTAATTATAAGTATTAATGTTAAACATGTGGATACAAAACTTACAAGTATGTTGTACCGTCATTATTGCCATATTATCATTACATTGTTATTAGTGGAACTTGATCAATATTTATTTATTTATTTGTTTGTGTGAACTATGTAAATAACTAGATTATAATTTAAATAAGAATTAATTGTTCTGCAAGTAATTTAAGGTAAACATTTTAATTGCTCCTTTTAAAATTATATTACATTTTGTAATTTTCGATTTAATAAATTTTCAGTGATAATTTACATTTAAAGTGTAGCTTATAAATTAAGCGTGCCGAATGTTTAAATTTTCTTGTAAACAATGTACATGCAATAAAATATTAATTTGCAAATCTCTATTGTGTATCTTCATATCTTATATATGTATATGTATATACACACACACATACACATATATATATACACACATATATATATATACACACACAGACACACATATGTACTTTAGCATAATGACAGCACCACAGATTGCATTATATAAATTTTATATATAATGAAGGAAGATCGACTGTTACTCACCCTGTATTGCTTCCTGTGACGGCCTTTCTCCCGAAGTACCCGGTTTAGAATGCATGTGTCCTGAAAAACAAAAATAATACCTCATCAAGAATTGATTACAATTATTGAGATTGAAGACACTAATGTCGGAAAACATTCTGATAATTACAAACAAAATTATACACACAAATATACTTACCAACATCAGCTGATTGATGTTTGCCGTCCAAACCATCTGATGTTGATTGACTCGAATAGAATGTTTGACTAATATCGACTTTTTCATCATGCGACGCCGTATCTTCCATGCCAAGTTTGTTTATCGTAGCATCACCTATACCTTGATCCTCGTAACTACAACTGCTGCCATCTTGCTCCAGATATTCAGGCATTTCCAGTTTCAAATTCGGCATTAACGGGATTATTTCGACCGGATCACTGACTTGTCCGGTTTGATTTTCTATTTGATTTTTTCCGTCAGCATCTTTTGACGATCCATTATTTCCCACTGAATTCTTTTCGACATTTATTGTGCTTTCTCGCGTTTTTCTTCTTTTAGGCTGTGGCGCTTCAGGCAATTCTGTGGCGTGATACGGCAACGGAGAAGATGGCGATTTAATCCTTTTATTATCCCTTTCAGCTTTGCTGGAAGTGTTTTGCAGTTGCACTTCGGGCTCATTAGGAATTTCTATGTCATCCTGAAAAATAACATGAGACACATGTATAAAAAAATATAAGTAACATTTATTAAAAATCTTAACAACTTTATATATATATATATATATACAGGGTGTCCCAGAATTGGTGTGACATCTTTCGTAGGCAGGAAGAAGGAGTAAAACTGAGTCGAAAAGTCCTGAACCATTTTTTTGTATTATTTATAATAAAGGAGTAATGATTAATTAATTAATTAATTAATTATTAATATTAATTAATAAAGGAGTAATTATTGAGTAAATCAGGCCAATCAGCGATCTTTAGCCAGGCGCACGTCAGTGAGCCACGCGCCTGGTGTGTGAGCGCTCCGCGCGGTTCACTAATGTGCGCCTGGCTAAAGATCCGCACTGATTGGCCTGATTTACTCAANAATTACTCCTTTATTATAAATAATAGAAAAAAATGATTCAGGATTTTTCGACTCAGTTTTACTCCAACCTGCCTACGAGAGATGTCACACCAATTCGAGGGCACCCTGTATATATATATAAATTATATCTCATTAATATCTTACTTCTACTAAACTATCGTTATCCTTTCCCGTGCCATCTGTAAGACCCTGAACTGCCAATAAACCTGCTGTAGATAGGAAGCTACCTAGCTGTTCTTGAACAACGTTCACTTCACCTTGATACATGAAGTCTACCAAGGCAGCTAAATCATCAAATTTTACATTTCTGAATATAATTATGGGATGCTGGCATGGATTTTCCTATAATGTGACACAATCATAGACATATAAATACTTATTCTTATATTTCAAGACATGAATAATAAACACAATTATTTTGTATTTACCTTAAATAAATCTCTAAAATATGTGCTACAAGCAGAAAGCAGCATTTTGTGAGCTCTGATCTTCTTGCCCTCGCAACTTAAAGTTACATCTACTAGGTCTTCATCTGTTCTCAGTGTGTCAAAAGCACAAGTAATATGTTTTAAATAATTGTTCCATCTAAGAGAGAATTGTTGGCTGGACCCCATATTGTTTGTCTGAAAATCAAAGAAATTGATGCGTGAAGTTTGCACTGGCTTTCTATATCTCTCGATCTATCGAGTTAGATTCGCTGATTGTTCTCTAAATCTTACATACATACATATGTGCATTTAACCATAGACTATCGAGCAAGTGAACTAAATGAGGTGATTGAGGCATCACTTTGTGCTTACTGTCTGCAATTAGCAAATACTTTTTTTTTATATCTGCAATAGATCTAAAAAAAAATATTCTCAGACAATAAGCAACAAAACAATGTTTCAATTGCTGAATACAGTCAATGACTGACAATCGACTGTCAATTTTTTCCGAGCGATTTCACTTCTCATATGTTAACGACAAATCCCGACTTTTGAAAATGTACATCTATTAAATATCAATCATCATCAATCACGCAACCTCAAGAAACTCGACAAAATTTCTCGCAATAAAGTTAAGATCGAAATTAGTAGCAACAATTGTAGCTACGTATGTTAAATACTTGGAGTAATTGTAAAAAGATTATCATTTTTATTCTCCATATGAATTTCCCTAATGCAAGAAACAGGCCCGTGTGGTGTAATCAAATCTTTATGTCACCGGAACAGAACGTCTTACCTTGATTCCGCGTCCCAAGAGCACAAAATCGAGAATAAATGTCTTGCGAGACACGTGTATCGGGGACGTATGCGGGAGATTGATTCACGCAACTTGAGTGAGTCAAGGAAGAGAAGAATTAAATCAATCGTGTGTACACATTAATCGTCGCACGTCTGTTGTAAACCGAAAACTGTAAACAGCCGAACCGATCGCACTCTCATGGCACCGTGGAAGCGAAACCACGGGGGTGGCGAGGGGGAGGAGGTGCCCTTTGCTGGCGCGCCGCGCACTCAATGTACTTCTCGTTGCCCTTCTTTCTTCTTCTCTCTCTCACTCCGTCTCGCTCGCGACAATCACAGTCGTCGATCTCAGGAGGCGAACCGCGCGTACCTAACGCATCGCGTTCCTCGCGTTACCCGTTGCGTTATACTGTCCTGCGCGCCGAATTCACGTCCCCGTTTCCCTCACAACAAGCCGTGGTACTCCGTAGTCGAACGGCAGCAAGTAGCCATCTTCCGTTCGCGTATGAGATGCGCGAGAAGGCCCAACTAGGGATGTTCGATTTTGATTCGATTACTTAAAAAATCGATTATTTTGGCCAAAAAATCGATTCTTTTAATCGATTCTTTACTATTCGATTTTCTTGAGAATCGATTCTTTATCCTAAGAATCGAATAAAAGAATCGAATCAAAATCTTTGGAAACGTTCTATTGGCTTCTGCACAGGACGCGGTAAAGCTAGTTGCTAGCATAGACGTATAATATATAGACTGCGCGTTCCCTACCTTTGCCATGTTAAGAAAATGTCTTCAACGTGGAGAGAGAGACAGCTGGTGTTGAATAGTAGCCTCATCTTTGTCTAGCAAAGTAGTGGGGTAAATGATAGACAGAGAAGGAGTTACTATTCAAAG
>NW_018021104.1:0-1698 GCF_002006095.1 Pseudomyrmex gracilis
CGGTGTCGAATCGTACTGTGGTCAAACGGAACACGCCCGTCGGAGCCCTGTGAGAATTAGTGGGTGTTTGGTTTTTTTTGTTTAAGATGTTACGGATATTTGTTTTTGTTGTTGTGTTAATTGAGCTTGGTTACTCGTTTTCTTTTCTTTAATTCCAGCGTTTACTCTGTTGCTACCCCAAATCTTTCCGTTTCGTCGTTGGACGTCGGGGGATTTTTGCTTCGCATCGAGTTGTCGCGAGATCTTCGTGTTTTGAACGCCGTGCTAGAAGTCCGCCTTACTCACGGTTTTGAGCGTGGTTTTCCGTGAGTCTTGGGGCAAATGCCGAGGCATGGACCTGGAGTGTCCTTTCGGACAATGGGTCCACGTGAGTTTTTCCTCCCCCTTGTCCGAAGTCGGAAGAATTTTATGGACGAAATTGCTCCAGAGGGGATTCTCGGTCAAGAGTTTCTCCGGTCAACTGGCTCATTTATTCCGGGACAGCAGTCTGGAAGAGAGCGGGAAGGTTGACTTCTTCTGTTGGATCATCGGGACGATGATCTAGAAGAGAGAGGGGGCAGTGTTGCAAGATGCGGCGCGTGTCGTCCACACGGTATAAGAAGATGTTCGTAGAACGATCGATCGCTCTAGAAGCTTTTGTTCGGGTAGCAACGGGGTTGTTTACGGCGAGGTTCAAAGAGGAGTGAGCCGCCAGATTTGGAATCGTCGACAGGCTGGATCATCGGCTCGAGATTTCTTTACGTTTTCCGTGGCCTTTTGTAACGCGTTCTTTCATAAAACTTAAGTGTATTATACCCGGTGTTCTCTTTTCTTTCCGCGGAGCGTAGTAACTCGGCGGTAACGCGAGTAAACGCTGCCGTGAGCGCCACAATATATTAGTATAATTTTTTTTATACGGATAAAATAAGAATAAACAAAACGGCAACCACCTCACAAGCCACAAATTCACAAAATACAGTAAGTACCAAACGTTTACATATCTTTCTCTCTCTCTCTCTCTCTCTCTTTCTCTCTCTCTCTCTCTCTCTCACTCTCACTCTCTTTCTTTTTCTGTGTCTAGACTCAGAAAACTTTTTTGCAGAAAAAAAAGACTAAGTGAAGAAAAGGACAAGTTTGCAGATACTTTACAACAAAAGCGTAAGTAACAATAATTATTTACATATATATATCTGTTTTTTTTTTTTATAGAATAGTACATATTTGTATATATTTTTCTTGCAGAGAAAGAAAACTATCAGACAAAGATTCTGCAGATGAAAGCTTACAAAATAATCGTAAGTAACACAACACACTTATACATTTCACTCACTCACTCATTCTCTCTCTCTCTCTCTCTCTCTCTCTCTCTTTCTCTCTCTCTCTCTTTCTCTTTCTCCCTTTATCTCTCTCTCTTTCTTACTCTCTCTTTCTTTCTCTCTCTGATACATACATACTTATACATATATTTTTTTTCCAGGGAAAAGAGGAACAAGAGGCGGAAAGAAAAGAACAACCTGGATTCAAAATCGCGGCCGCGGCCGCGGCCGTTTATTTTTATGTTAAATTAAATTAGTGCCAGCAGTTGCGGTTAGACTAATTTATTTAAATTAATTATTGATTAATTTTATAATGATAAGATTTTATACAATAAGTTTAATTAAAATAAATTTAATTTTTTTTCGCAATATTATAAAAATTAGTTAGGGGGGTATCCGGGGT
>NW_018021104.1:1829-3243 GCF_002006095.1 Pseudomyrmex gracilis
CAAGTAAAAATTCGTTACATTTATATATATATATATTTGTACACGCATAGTTTCCGCACAAACATCCTGCGAATGGCTCGTATCGGCCTTATTTGATTCCTGTTAACAATTTCACGAGCGTCAAGTCTTTATAAAATACTATGTTACATTTATAAATACAAAAAGATGTACATAAATGTTTTTAATTTTTTTAATTTAATCTTTTTCCATTGCCATCTTTGAATAAAATCAAAGAAATGTACATGTATTACAAATGTTCGTTGACTAAACAAAGAGAAGTACAGATTGTTGTACTCTTTTCACCGTTTTTTTATGTTTTTGTAAAATTATCAACCATAGCAATAATAACAATATTTCTATTTTTTAATATGTTGTGTGAATCATCAAAGATAATAATAATTCATAAGCCTTCATCTCCAGAAAAAAAAATTTCCTTTTTTCTGCAAGAAAAATACAGAATTAATATATAGAATTAAATAACATGTAGAAAAAATATAAATATATGCATGTACAGAAAAGACTGTTATTGTACTTACTTTTCTCTTTGTCCACCTCTAAATACTTTTGCAATAATTTGCAAGATCCATTTTTTTTTACGTTTATTTTGTGACTTTGTGACTTGTGAGGTGGTTGCCGTTTCACATTTACTTTTTTTTTATCTGTATAAAAATAATTATACAAATATATGCATGTACAGACAAAAAAGAATATATATGCATGTATAGAAAAGACTGTCAGTGTACTTACTTTTCTCTCTTTTTATTTGTGAAATTTTCAATTGCAACGTTTTTTTATTTGTCCTCATAATTTACAGTTTTCTTGCTTAAGAGCAACATTTTTGTTGGTGTCTAGATTCATCTGTTCTATTTGTTCCTCACAATCTGTCTCAAATTGCTCGACATTTATTTTGTAAAAAATTTCTGAAACTTTATATACATAAATAAGTAAAATGTAATCAAATATTTTTTGTTTTATCTCAATTGTGTTGACAGAGAGAGAAAGAGAGAGAGAGAGAGAGAGCGAGAGAGAAAGAGAGGGAGAGCGATAAGCGAGCGATTGAACGAGCAAGTAAGAGAATGAGTAAATGAGTGAGTGAGAAAAAGAGAGAAAGAGAGAGAGAGAGAGAGAGAAGAGAGAGAGAAAGAGAAAGAGCGCAACGAGTGCAATTGCGAACATCATCATTTCAAAAAATTGTTGCTACTTACGCTTTTCAGAAACTATCTGTAAATCTTTTTAAAAGAAGTGGCAAGGCAGTTGGAGTCAATAATTGTTAATTTGCAAATACTGTATAAATAATGATTTTATATTGTTGCAGTTACTAGAAACAATCTTGTTACATATATTTTTTTAAAACTTAGTAATGACTTCTGAGTTGTACATATTTCGATCAAATAGTCGAATTGCATATCAAGAG
>NW_018021104.1:5447-7051 GCF_002006095.1 Pseudomyrmex gracilis
ACTGTAAAAAGAGTAGTGTGTATCAATCTCTTTGTTAAAAGTTGACAAGAATTTTTCTGAAAAATTATGTGTGTAAGGCATCACAAACCAACGAGAAGGTTTATTGTCAAGGTTATTATTAATAAAAAATGTTTTTAAGTCATTGTTCCTTAAAAAATTATTTTTAAGTTTTTTTTTGAAAATGTTATAAATGAAGTCAATGGGGTAATTATTGTCGTTCAGAATGTTAATAATATAGTCAAAGTTTTTCTTATGAAAGTCAGGGTGTGATACAAAAAATGCTTTGTCAATGAGACCTATGACTGTGCCTTTTTTCTGGCTAGTTGGGTGATTTGAAAGAAAATTGAGATATCTGCCAGAAAAAGTTGGCTTGTGATACCAGTCATGTATNAAAGAATTATTTTTCTTAATTATGGTGATGTCCAGAAAGTTCAATTTATTGTAACCTTTTTCTATGGTGAATTGTAGGCGAGGACGATAAGAATTGGAAAAATTGAGGACTAAGTCAAAGCTATCGGCAGGAACCATTAAAGCTATGTCATCAACATAACGAACGTAGAAAGNAGGATGGAAGTGTAAAGAATTAATGATGTTATGTTCGAGGTCTTGTGTGCATGACAATATCAGCTAAAATGAGGGAAAGAGGTGAACCCATCGGTGCGCCAAAGGTCTGTCGGTAAAATTGGTTATTGAAAATGAAAAAAGTTGAATTGTATACAAATTTGATAGCTGTAAAAAATTCTTGTTTAGAGGAGAATGGGTAAAGAAGAGTTTAAATTACGGTGAGAGATATCCGAAATGTAATTGTGAGACTTCCATTTTTTTAACAAAGTTTTTAACNAAGATAGTATAGTATTTACTGGATTCTTTTTAATCGGGGCATAAGTATTAATGTCCGATAACAAACTTACCATATCGTGAGTATATTCAACTTTGTCTAATGCGACAACAGTGTTCCCTTTGTCTGCTCTAGTGTAGATGATGGAAGGATGATGTTTAACGAAAGAGCTAGTCAATTTAAGAGCATTTTTAATTTCAATATCATGTAATGAATTTTTTACAGTATTTGAATCTCTCAATTGTGTGAGCATAGGAATAAAGCGGTTTCGACTGTCAATTTTTTTGTTNTTGTCTAAATGTCTAATATTATATTCAAAATTTTTTATCATTTCAATTGTTAATTTAGACATATCGTTGGTGGGAAGGCTGAAATTTGCACCATGTTGTAATAAGCCAACNACTTCATCTGGAATAGGAGTGTTGGTGAGATTAATGAACCAATTTTTCCTATGCTCAAGTAATGTTTTGGTTGGAGATTTGTGTTCAATTTGGATGTTTATTGTGTGTGTAGTTTGAAAGGAAGGTGAAAAATTACATTTCGGATATCTCTCACCGTAATTTAAACTCTTCTTTACCCATTCTCCCTAGGGCTTACGGCGTGCCAAAGATCCACAAAGCTGGCAATCCACTTAGAATAATTATTTCTTCAATTAATAGTCCGTTACACAACCTTGCTTTTTTTTTACACAAGATCATTTCCAAAAGTATTCCACCTCCTAAAAGTTTTGTGTTCAATAGTTTTCACCTTTCAAAGATTATCTCTG
>NW_018021104.1:8176-13852 GCF_002006095.1 Pseudomyrmex gracilis
TGGCCTTAATCTGCATAGTGATACAGAAAACCTCGACAAATCTTATTTANCATTTGTTGTAAATACAGATTAAATTCTCCTTTGCGCATGTCCACAACGTAATTTTCACTGTGCATATTGATGTCATGTTCAAATTTATTCAGTTGAGTGACAACTTTTGTCTGCGANCACCACCATGTAACAGCTCGAATTTGTATTTAGATCGACGTTTTTAAAACTGCACATTTCTGTAAGTCAAAATTATCTTTACAATGCGGATTCACCTTTTCATAATTTTGTTAACAATACTTCTATATATTAATTTTGTTATTTCTTTGTAATCAATTTTTGTAGAACAAATTTGATAAAGACCAAAAACTATGGTCGAAACGTAATTTTGCAAACAATTCAATAAAGAACATCATTATTACATTTACACACACCAACAACTGTGCTTTTGACTCCAACTGCCTTGCCACTTCTTTTAAAAAAATTTGAATATCTGGAGTTATCTGTTTTCTGATTATCTGTAAATCGTCCCTCTTCTCTTCACTAAGTCTTTTTTCTGCAAAAAATTTTATAAGTCTAGAAAACGTTGAGTACTTTAATAATAAACATACTTATATTTTTAATAACAACATTCCCAGTTTTGTCTTCACATTCTCGACAGTAATACGCATTGTGCTTCCGTGTGATTATATATATACTTGTATAATTTTAATAATGTGTATTTCAAAATATTATTACCACTAACAAATAAATGAATTATAAACATAATCTAGTACATATGCGTACGTATATTTTTTTGTATTTACGGTTATCATCTGTTGCTTCTTTTTTAATTAAGTAATGTTCGCAATTGCTTTTGTTGCGCGCTCTCTCTCTCTCTCTCTCTCTCTCTCTCTCATTTTCAATTCTGTCTCCACATTCTCGACAGTAATACGCACTGTGCTTCCGTGTAATTATATATAATATATACCTCTATAATTTTAATAATGTGTATTTCAAAATAATATTAGCACTAACAAATAAATGAATTATAAACATAACCTAATACATATGCGTACGTATATTTTTTTACGGTTATCATCTGTTGCTTTTGTTTTAATTAATTGATGTTCGCAATTGCTTTTGTTGCGTTCTCTCTCTCTCTCTCTCTCTCTCTCTCTCTCTCTCTCTCTCTCTCTCTCTCTCTCTCTCTCTCTCTCTCTCTCTCTCTCTCTCTCTTATTCATTCACTCACTCGCTTGTTTGATCACTTGCTCGCTCATTGCTCTTTCTCTTTTTCTCTCTTTTTCTCTCTTTCTCATCATATATTTGTACCGACAAATTGTTCGTAGACATAATTACGTAGGTGCCAATGTCCTTCACTCATCATCACTCACTCACTCACTATTCAATCTCTCACTCTCTCTCTCACTTTTCCTTTCTCTCTCTCTCTCTCTCTCTCTCTTTCTTTCTTATCATACTTTTCTCTTTTTCTTCTAACGCGCTTATATCGCCATCTGGTAGAAAAACTACGAACATGCACACACGTCTTATATATATTGTCTGGAGACGACGTCCGAACAAATCATATATTCTTATATAGAAAACAAATATTCTTCATATCTTTGACTAGAAAGCACAGACAAGAAAAACACAAGAATACTTTTTTCTTCATTTTTTCAAGGCAAATCGAACGAGACTAAAAAGAAGTCTATCGGTTCAGTTGTTATTAAATAATAGCCAATTAAAACTCTCCCTTCCACTGAAATGCCTGATTTTCGCGTATAATAGGCACAGTGTACTCGCGCAGTTCGAGAGCAACT
This sequence comes from Pseudomyrmex gracilis, assembly GCF_002006095.1. NCBI lineage: Eukaryota > Metazoa > Arthropoda > Insecta > Hymenoptera > Formicidae > Pseudomyrmex > Pseudomyrmex gracilis. The sequence goes on from NW_018021104.1 coordinate 9,966, forward strand.
TCGTTGCGCGTGAACTTGACGCGAGGCACTACCATGCCTCTTGATATGCAATTTGACTATTTGATCGAAATATGTACAACTCAGAAGTCATTACTAAGTTTTAAAAAAATATATGTAACAAGATTGTTTCTAGTAACTGCAACAATATAAAATCATTATTTATACAGTATTTGCAAATCAACAATTATTTATAATCAACAATTTTTTATCCAGAAAGTTCACAAATTTTTTACCGTATACACTGTTATTTTTGGATGTAATAATTCTACAAAATTAGATTAACCTAACAGAATACACATTTTATTCTTTCTTCATTTATTCAGAATATGCAATCACAAAAAATGGCGACAAAACAAAGTAAACCAAAGATACCTACATTTCTTGACCATAATAAGTAACTACAATAAACACTTGACATTTTATATAAAGAAATGTACATATATGATTACATCTACATAAAACAAAATATTATATGAAAAATTTTAAAAGACCTTTCTACGTAAGAAATATTTTATTTTACCACAACGAAACAAAACGTAATACCCTTCTTCTTACTTTTCAACGCATTGTGCGTTATTCCTTCTCGTTTTGTTGTGTTAATAAAACTAATTAGCAATTTCTATTCCCCTAAAATTTAATCCTTATCCTTATGCCTGATATTTTCTCTATTGTGCTCAAGCCCTTAGGCTTTAAGCAACGCGTAGTCATTATCGTCGTGGTCAATCGCAACGGGGTCACAAGTAAATCGGGAGCAATCGCAACGTGGGCAAAAGCAACTCGTGAACAATCGCACCGTGGGCAATTGCAACGTGGGCAAAAGCAACTCGTGGGCAATCGCAACTTGGGCAATCGCAACGTGGGCAATAGTGACTGTGGGCAAAAGACTCCCACTCTGTCTACTTTAATGGATTTTTAAAAAATTAGATGTCACCACCGTTTTTGGTGGAAGCGAGCAAGCCGATCGAGTGCCCTGATTGTAAACCACGTGGCTGCCAAAAAGCGCATATAAGGTGACGCTTCCGCGAACAGAGGCAGAGAACAATCAAACCTCTATCGCAATCAGAAGCAAGAAAAAAATCCAAAATTTCACCGTGATTTAACACCGAGTTCCAAATCAAGTGCTATCTGTGGTTTGCGAATGTCTCCCGTGTAAGACGAGTGATACTTTTGAGAGTGCCAAGCACCTGGCCAGCTCACTTAGGACCGAACAGTCCTAGCTGAACCAGAGCCCCGGAACAACGACTGACCATCAATTCTTTGTTATAAACTCGACAAGTAGTAAGTGCTAGAGTAAGTTATTCTCGAACTCTCGCGAATAATTAAAATGATAAGGAAAAGAGAGATCTTGCGGTTGAATTTCGGCTAACAAAACTAAATCAACTACGAGTTCACCCTTTTGCAAGAACCTTGTTATTAACCGGTCATGTTTGAAATGGGCGGCCATAAATTAACATTCCGGCCTGCATCGAAAGCTCGGCGAAATCGGTGAAACCGGGCTCTAAGACGGGCTGCCGCCCTCGCGCTACACCGAGCGAAGCCGAACAGGCCTTCACAACCCTGACTTTCTCCGACCTCTGCATTATTGCGTTTAAAGAATCAGCGATCCAAAACGACAATACGCAACACGCACACACACAAACCCGCAAATCGAGCGCGCATACACTGAAACTCACATACAGACAGAAATCGCGAACACATCGAATACTGCCTTGGACTACAAAGACGACTTTGATTTGTGGTACAAACCTCCTTCTTACTCTCCCATACCTTTTGAGAACGTTCTCCAAACCCCCCTAAAACCTCCTCCCCCGTCCGAAACTCGACTCCTTTCCCTCTCCCTGCTTCCGACTCGGAAATAGAGATAAAGTACGAGCGCCCGATTCCTCCCCCTTCTTCCTCCCAGCCTTCCAACCGATCCGATATAGAATTAATAGAACTTTTAGACACGCCTACACCTTCCCCTGCTACTTCTCCATTTAATTTTTTACCTCACATTTTCCGTTACCCACGATCCGATTCACCCATACCCCCTAGTAGATTGCTGATAGATTTCAATACAATTACACTGCAAGAGCTCCAAAGGATGATACCCGCACTCCCCTTCACCGAAAAAATTCTGGTAATTCTGCCGAACTCCCGCTTTCATTACCGTACCTGGAGCCCTTTTCTATCTATATTATCCTTTTTCCCATTAAAATAGAACAAACTCCTTAACACTACTTTTCTCCCGCAGACTCTGCTACAAATCGGTTACACATACACATATACGCATACACTTTCTCATGGCACCATTTGTAAAACTTACCGGAGGCCCTGAATACTCACACACGAACACACACAACACGTCCCTTCCGGCCTCCGAGTGATGATCTCCCCCTTTGCTCAATTTTACAGTTCCGTCCTCACACTCGATCAAACCACAAACATTCATTATCAAAAATTAACAATTATATAACCGTTATTAAATAAATGTATACTTACTGTCAAACATTACCTAATTTGTCTTTCATTTAATAAAAAGCAAGACCTCGCCTCCGCATCTCCCTATCCTAAACGATCGCACGTTCTCATCCCTAGTCCTTGGGGCGAATGCTCCAAACTTAAAGAAAGAGACCACCGAGTGAGTATTCACAGGACAGAGTAATATCGGCACGTGTCGTTGACCCGTCTGTGAGTATAAACAACTCCCTCGACTCGCACACAGTTAGATTTCTGCATTTTCTGTGTCGAACTATAAAGATACGTTCAGCTGTTGCGTACCACCACAGCCCAACCGTATCCATGGGCCAGGACGTAACAGTATCACATGTAATTCAATTTCTTTATTATTTCTTTATCAGGTGTTTGTAGAATATTTACAATTTGGAATGACACAATTAAGATATTAATAACATTTGCAGGATTCACATGTAATATTTTGCTTTGTTATAATTTGTTATCTTTGTTAAAGATATACAGACACTGTTTTTGAAAATACAAACTTGAATAATTTCTCACACTTGAATGAATCGTTACACTTGGTGGCTTGGTGATTTTATACAACTACGTGGAGCAATTCCACTTTATAAGTCACATCATCTTATTTATAAGTTCGAACGCGGAAAGTTTGTGTTGTTTTCGCGATATACATTCAAGGAAAAGTGACATGAACTTTTTGCGATATCTAATACATTATTTAAATTTATTTAAAGTTTTCTTTGATCAAAGTTTTTTGATTATGTAAAATCATCGCAATTTATTCTTCCGTACAAAGTACGTGACTACTCCGCATTGTGCTTGCGTAAGTGAAAAATATGCGTGATGTGTTACATATATATATATATATTAGGTGCGCAACTAAGTTCTCGCTGTTTTTTATGAAAATGCAACTTTATTGTGAAAAAATGGTTACAAATAAATCATTCAAAGTATTGCCCATCGGTAGCTACAACATTTTCCCATCTTTCTGGCAGAGCTCGAATACCGTTACGGTAAAAGTGTTCGTCTTTTGAGGCTATCCACGAATCAAGCCATTTTTTGATGTCTTTATATGAACGGAACTGCTGATCAGCCAGACCATCCCAAGCAGCAAAGCTGGGCATCTTGATCAAGACAAAGTCAGATTGTTTTAATTAAGTATGAAATTACCAAGTTTTGACCTAAAAAATGTTCTAAAAGTCGAATAATGTTTCAAGTCTTATATGGAAGTCGAAAATATATAGTTTTAACTTATAAAATGCCTTCAAAGTTCTGTGACTTTAATGTTAAACATTAAGTTATAAATGACTAAATTTTGACTAAAGATGTGCCTTCATGGTCGAATGAGCTATGAAATCGAAATGAGTGTCTCGTTTGAAAGCAATATGACTTAGTTGTATTACCTAATTTCAACTACGTAGACGATATGT
>NW_018021104.1:13877-15864 GCF_002006095.1 Pseudomyrmex gracilis
TCACAATTCAGTCGGAATTACCACCATATTACCAATATTCGATCTTCTAATTGGTTTGGTTGACCAAATTGGACTATGACCCATAGGACAAAGTGTTTTACATTACTTCATTTTGACCATAAAATGACTTCAACTTTTTTCCCCACTTACCATCATTCGACGTCGATTTGTAGTAAATAAAGCTTGGTCGACAAAATTTTTAGACCTATTAGAAAGTCAAATAGAGGTAATTTTGCCCAGTTTTGCTGCTTGGGATGTGCCATCAAACGGAACAAGTAATAATCGGACGGCGCAATATCTGGGGAATATGGCGGGTGGGGACTTCCCATTTGAGCGTTTCCACGTAGGTTTTAACGAGTTTGGCAACATGAGGCCGAGCGTTGTCATGCAGTAGAATCACTTTTTCGTGCCTCTGCTCGAAGTTCCTTGCTTTTGAATCATTCCCAACGCATGCAATTGCTTGGAAATGGCTTGGCGGGTAACTCCTAATGCTAAAGCAAGCTGTTCTTGCGTTTGGCACGGCACTACTTCGCAGCGGCGGAGTAGACGCTGGAAGACGAGAAGGCGCGCAGCGTCATGAAGAGTAGTCAGTAGAATAGCAACTTCCGTAGCATGCATACGTGTCGTAGCATACGAAATTAACAAGTTCGCAAAATACTCATAATATAAGAAAACCTAGTGCATGTCAAAAGTGTACATAAACAATATTATGAAAGTGTAAGCTTTAAAATAACAGAAAAACGAAAAAATATATATTATTTGGATAAAAGAAAACTGTGTGTAATTCGATGACTAAGTGTACTCAATCNCATATAAGGTGTTGATCTTGTTTTGGATAGTAACAACGGAGAAAGTTGAGGACCAACATAAGCAAAAATTCTTGGTATTTAGATGGTAAAAATACCTGGCGACCAGACAGGAGAGCGTAAAGCGTGAGTACCCGGCCAGATTAGTTACTAACCTCGGTCACAACCTATTTTCTTAATTGTCGCGACTACCTCCGCGCGTCTTTTGCACCGTATGGTGATTTGTTCGCTTGTGTGCGTCGAGTATAACCACGTNAATGAACTTTGTGTTGACAGCCACAACGTTTGATTTGCTACTAAATAACTTAATCCACACCCACCTTTTTTTTCACGTAAATATGTGCGTATCTCACACGGTGATTCACCATGTACATAATACTCAACGATACTTTGCTCGCAAAAATACTGGTGCCCGAAATTTTTACAACGACTTAACTCATCTAATGTTACCAACGCGTACGTTTTACCTTCCTTATGAATACTAATAAAATTGTACTTTACATTTGCTAATGCGTACACATTGTTATGGCTGTGCACAGGTAAAGGAAGCACATGTATNAGTTCATTCACAGGATACGTGATCAAAGGGAACTTCATTACCACCACAATCTCTGCGCCTTTCATATAGGCAACCACGTCCCCGAACTTTTCAATGAGATTCCAGTATCCCTCCGTTACTTTAAACAAAAAATGTGTTCCGTCCGGCAACCTCGGTACCGCTTCCTTTAGCTGCGTCAGCACAATCTCGTGTGACACCACCGCTGGATGAACNACTCCGCGTTTCAAATGTAACATAAACTCTATCAATTGCTCAGCATCTCTTAACAGATCCGACACTACCGCGTTAACCGTTTCAAAGTATTCACTTAATTGTTCGCGCTGATCATACCCGTCGAGCGCCATGCCCATTCGGTTAGTGCCATTTGTTATTANTTTTTNATTATATTGCAACGTTTCCTCTAAATTATTTATACGCACTACTGTTTTATTCAAAACCTGCAACTGACCTCTNNTTGCNCNGCGCAAGGTTTCCTGCGTCTGACTCAAATCACCTAACCGTTCATTTATCAGTTTTTCATCCTCTGCGTCCATCACTCCGAATAGGCATTTCGCAAGACCACCGACTCCGTCGACCANATCGCGTTTTTTGTCATCGCTCGCANTTNNNNCCNNNAANNNNA
>NW_018021104.1:15899-21623 GCF_002006095.1 Pseudomyrmex gracilis
TTTTTTTTAGCAAANCGGTCATNCTATCGCAGTTNATTCGAGCTACCCCATTTAAGAACTCCAGTTCNTGACAATTTTCTCGCGTATTCCGAGTAAGCTCACGCATTTGTGTTTGCCGCTTACTAACAGCATCCATATTCACGCTGACCACGACTTTCCAACTANACNCNACCNTATAATGTTCGCCTATTTTTTCAAAATATATTCCCGGCTCCCGATCNAACTCTTNGATCTTCTGGCCTATTATCANGCTGCATCCTAGCAGCACCCTAAAACAAAAATTGCTTCAAAATTTTGTACATTACTTTTGCTAACGTTTCGCAAACAAAGTCAGCTAACGACGAACNAACGTCGACCCGTCCAGTTTNCTCGCTAAGCACTTTTTATCGGTCTTTTATATTTAATTCTCGGATNTTNACTNGAGTCATTGCNCGGCTACCNCCTTTGTCTCTACACCNAAGCACGGTTCCTCACGACNAGTGTCAGTNTCTCGTAAACCACCGACACACCTAGTTCGNGTTTTTCCTTTTACTGTGTCATGTCTACATGCCGACATCGCAAAAGCGCTANGCGCCNNCCGTGCAATCATTGCGCCATGGTTGCATGGTCACGCGGTCTGNCGCGGAGTTCACCAGTGCCCGTTGTTACCGCACNTNATGGTGANCCGGGAGTNCACGTGTCACCTCGCACCCCCAAAGGTNCACCGCCCAACGACCCGCCAGCCTCGCNGAGGACCGCCTCCANTTCTTTGGACGAGGTAATCTTCGTGACCTCGCGACCCCCGCCACCTGCGTCGCCGGACNNGGAGGCGCCGTNCCCCGANTCCTGGTCTCCAGCGCAGGACCCGGAGGTGGTGTGTCTNGGACCCCCACCTCGTGTCTCACCCCCTGTCATTACCATATCTGACTCAAAGTAAAACGCCTTTGGTAAGTAAACTTTAATTTTCAATAAAGGCCTTCAACCTGTTTATATGCACATTCTGCGTGCGTCTCTTTGCTTTAATANTATAAGTAACTTNTGACATTTTNGCTACAATCTCATATGGGCCTATCTACATGGATTCTACCTTCTTTGATCTACNTCTGCGAAGTGTTTTGTCATAGACTAACACNTTATCTCCTACTTTAAAANTTGATGTTTTNGTNTTTTTATTGTAGTACTGCTTCGCCCTTTCTTTTTTCTCTTTTAAATTTCTTTTNGCCATCCNATTTGCCGCTCTGATACGNTCTTTNAATTCCTGAGCATAGTTTTCTAAATCGTACTGCACGGATNGCGGTCTNGTTAATGCTGTNGGTAATTNCGCACTACGTCCGTAAACTAGCTCGAACGGCGTGAANCCAGTAGCTGAATGTAGAGTTGTGTTGTACGCAAACATGGCGTACGGCACCCAGTCATCCCAATCGGTCTGGTCCTCCTTTACATAATGTCGAATATATTCGGCTAGTGTTTGATGAGATTGCTCCAGAGCTCCGTTGCTCTCCGGATGATACGCCGTGGTTTGCACCTTGTTGATGCGTAGCAACTTGCATACATTTCGAAATAAATCACTCACGAAATTTCTACCCCTATCAAGATCGTACCTGGTATTCCATGCTCGCATACTATCTTTGTCACAAACTCTTTTGCAACCGTCGCGGCCTCCTGATTCGGAACAGGTTCGCCTTACTAAACTTTGTAAGGTTATCCTGAAACGTGAGTAAATACTTATTTCCACTACTTGTTACAGGCAAAGGCCCGACTATATCTAAAGCACACTTTTCAAATGGCTTTGACGGCGTGTCAGTAATTATCATTGGCGCTTTATACCTTCTGGTTAACTTGTTCTTTTGACACGATACACACCTCGAGATATAATTTTCTACATCTCGTGTCAGACCCGGCCAATCGTAATTTCTACGAATCTGCTTCACCGTGCGCGCTACTCCTTGATGCGCTCCAAGTGATGCATCATAATATTCATACAGCACCTGTTTCTTTTCTTTCTCAGTTAACTCACGTGTCTCGCTTGCTTCCGTTATCGCGCTTTCCTCCTCTTCTGCTTCGCACATGTTCGCCGTCTCCACCGGGCTCCGGCTCAACGCGTCCGCGTTCGTGTTAGCCTTTCCCTTCTTATAGATTATTTCGTACTCATATTCTTCTAACTTTAAACGCCAGCGTACAAGTCGTGAACTCGGGTCTTTTACGTTAAACAGCCATACTAATGCTCGATGGTCCGTAACAATCTTAAACTTAGTTCCGTATAAGTACGGTCTAAAGTGCGTAACCGCCCATACAATGGCTAATAACTCCTTTTCGGTGGTACTATAATTCCGCTCTGCCTTATTTAATATCCGGCTTGCGTACGCGATCGGCTTGTCGCGACCTATTTCTCTTTGCAATAACACTGCGCCGACAGCGTAACCCGACGCGTCCGTAGTGACGATAGACTTTTTTGTAAAGACCGAGTATGCCAGCAGTGGTGCTTCGCTTAGCTTACTTTTTAATGTTTCAAACGTGCACTGCTGCTCTTGACCCCACTCATACGTTGCTTCTTTGCACAACAATTTGGTCAATGGCTTAGCGATCTCTGAGAATCCATCAATGAACTTTCGGTAATAACCGGCTAATCCGATGAATGACTGTACCTCTTTAATCTTTTTCGGGAGGGGGAAACCTTTCACTGCACTCACCTTCGTGGGATCAGGTGAGATCTCGTTTTCCGTAATTCTATGCCCGAGATACGTAACTTCCTTGCGAAAGAACTCGCACTTGGGTTGTAATTTTAAATTATTTTCCCTCAATCTACTGAACACGTCTTTTACTCGCTTTACGTGTTCCTCCAAGCTTGCTCCGTGTATTACAATGTCATCCAAATAAACAAAACATTTGACTNCTTGCAACCCTGTTAAAACTNCGTTCATTAGTCTTTAAAATGTCGCGGGTGCATTCTTTGAACCAAACGACATCCNATTATATTCGTAATGACCATAGGGTGTTGAAAATGCTGTTTTGCTTTTATCTTCTTNTTTCATCTGATGATATCCTGATGCCAAATCTAGCGTTNAAAAATATTTCGCGTTACCNANTTGATTCAATNTTTCCGTGATATTTNGTAACGGAAATGAGTCACCGATAGTAACATCATTCAACCTCCTAAAATCGACGACAATTCGGAGTTTCCTGACACCCAAGGCGTCNATCTTNTTAGGTACAACCAGTAGTGGTGCGTTCCACTCGCTCTTGCTTTGTCTTATTATTTGATTATCTAACATCTNCNGNATTTGACGATCTACTTCCTTCTTATGTTTCTCAGGTGGGCGATACGGTTTTACGTTAATGGGTGCTGTATCAGTTCTTACACGCACTCCATGCTTTACCGCACCAGTTTTGCTCAATGGTTCCCCACTCAAATGAAAATGATGTTGCATGCAACAAAAAACAATTTTTTAAAATCAAAACTATTGAGTGCAAAAAATTTGGCGCGGCTGCACTTCAAATAATAAACTAAAAATTTGGAATTATTGTAGTTTATTTTAGTCATATAAATTAATTTTTAATATAATGTAAACCAAGGCACTATCGTGTCTTTTAATGCTTCTTGTATATAATTTATAAATATCTCGCGCGCGCGCATAAAAAACGTCTGTCCGTATTCGGTGCAGCCNCGCCAAGTTTTTTGCACTCAATAGTTTTGATTTTAAATAATTGTTTTTTTGTAAAACAGGTTTTGTAGAAAAGGAATGGTTTGCTAGTATATACTAAATTAAAATCTAAGTTTTTCTTATATAAATAATAAAGAAAACAGTTTGAGTTAATAATATAACAACGTACAAAAGTTTACTTGATGCAACATTTTGATATCACTTCTTTTGTAGAACAAATTTTGTAGAAAAGAAATGTTTTGTAGTATATAATAAAATAGTAGTAACAAATAAAATAGTACTAAAAAATAAACTTTTTTTTATATAAATAATGAAGAAAAACATTTGAGTTAAAATTTTTAATTTAAGTCAATTTAATACAATAAAGTACAATACGATACGTGTTGTGCGTGTACTTGGCGCCTTTTTTTTACCTTTTTTTGAAAAAGTAAGTTTTTCAAGATATCACACATTTTGTAGTGTAGACGTCGTATTGTTATATAAGTTAAACTATAGTATATATAGTATAACTATAGTATATAGTACTAATAAGCATAGTATGTAGAATTGGCTTTTTGAAACAGTTCAAACAAAATAACAGAAGAATTATATGTGAAAACTGATTAACTACATTGACTGTCATTCATTTCGACATTTTCTGAGCATATCAACAAAATGTTCGTATTCTCGATGATCATTTTTATATATACAGGGTGTCCCGGTATGACCGTAACATCTCTCGTAGGTAAGTAGAAGAAGTAAAACTGAGTCGAAAAGTCCTATACTATTTTTCTCTATTACATGTAATAGAGAAGTAATTATTGAATAAATCAGGCCAATCAGCGCCAACCTTTAGCCGGGCGCCACGTCAGTGACCCGCGCGCATGGTAGCATGCATAAGTGCTTCGCGTGCGCCCGGCTAAAGGTCGCCGCTCATTGGCCTGATTTATTCAATAATTACTCATTTATTACAGGTAATCGAAAAAAATGGCGTAGGACTTTTTGATTCAGATTTACTTCTTCTACCTACGAGAAATATTACGGTCATACTGGGACATCCTGTATATATACAAGTTATCATCAAAAACCCTGAACTACTTTGTAGATATTATTTATATATATATATAAATCAGTCCAAGAATGTGTCCATTTCCTGCTTTCAAGAGATGGCGGTAGGGCGGTAGAAGCGCAAACGAAAGAAAAGAAAGAAAATTGTAATATCTGATGAGAGAGAGAGAGAGAGAGAGAGAAGAGAGAGAGAAGAGAGAGAGAGAGAGAGAGAGAGAGAGAGAGAGAGAGAGAGAGTAAGCGAGCGAGTGAGCGAGCGACGATCAAACGAGCGAGTGAGTGAGTGAGTTGCTGAGTCAGAGAGAGAGAGAGAGAGAGAGAGTGAGAGAGAGAAAAAGAGAAAGAGCGCAACGAGAGCAATTGCGAACATCATTTGATTGAAAAGAATCAAGAAATGACAACCGTGAGTACAAACAAAATATGTACGTACGCATAACCACATATTATATGTATTAGGCTAGTATTAAACTTGTCGTGCCACAAAGATAAATATGACTTGATCAAAGTGTTCTCTTTGAAACAACGTTGAACCGCATTCAGGAAGCTTCTCATTAATTAAACACAAAATACCGTATTCTGGGGGGGGGGATTATCCTAAAATAATATATCAATCTTACAATTGTGTGCAATCGAAANGTGTAAGGTATATATATAATGCACACATACTGGAACTACTAGCAATGTTGATAAGAAACTCGACAAGCATGAAAGCAGACAGATATGATTGCGAACTGTTTGGTCTTCCATTATCAATGGTTTTTGGCATCTCCGGCACTAAACTTATTAAAGCGGCCTTGAAACAGCGGCCTATCAACTGAAAAATGCCCATTTGAATACATAAAGTGATGAATTTATACAATAAAAAAAAAAATAAACGATAAAGAAATTAATTTGTGGCTCACCTTGACGTAGTCATTCATTTAAAAGAGCGACTTGTCCAGATAGTAAATATAATTGAAGGCGCGTATGGACAAAAGTTAACAAAGATATAGCAATAAAACAGAATGGTGCAGCACAGGCGCGCATAAATGCCCAC
>NW_018021104.1:22523-41850 GCF_002006095.1 Pseudomyrmex gracilis
TAGCCTAATACATATGATATGTGGTTATGCGTACGTACATATTTTGTTTGTACTTACGGTTGTCATTTCTTGATTCTTTTCAATCAAATGATGTTCGCAATTGCTCTCGTTGCGCTCTTTCTCTTTCTCTCTCTCCCTCTCTCTCTCTCTCTCTCTCTGACTTAGCAACTCACTCACTCACTCGCTCGTTTGATCGTCGCTCGCTCACTCGCTCGCTTACTCGCTCTCTCTCTCTCTCATCACATATTACAGTTTTCCTCCTTTTCTATCGTTCGCGTTCACCGCCATCTTGTGGAAGCACTAGCAGATGAACGCATTCTTCGAACACATTCCCGGACGCATTCCTGGACGCATTTCAGAGATCGGAAACATCGTGAATTTCACGCACATTTTCGTTTATCTTCAATTATCTTTGTTCACAAGCCACAGACCGAAAAAACGCAAGAATACTGTTTTGTGTATTTTTTCAACGCGAACCGAAGGAGCCCAAAAACAAGTCGATCGGTTCAGTCGTTATTAAGAAATAACTGATTAAAAATCTCCCCTCCACTGAAAAACCTCATTTTCGCGTATAAGAGGCACGGCGTGCTCGCACAGTTCGAGCGCCACTTCGTTGCGCGTGAACTTGGCGCGAAGCACTACCGTGCCTCTTGATTCGCGGCCCTCCCTGCTTAGTACGTAAGGACGATGTCCCATTGAGCGGAAATATATAGCGGAACGGAATGTGCGGAACCAGCTCGACCAATCATAGCCATTCCGTTTTCTTTCCTTCGCTTTTTCTATGGTTACGATTGGTCGAGCTGGTTCCGCACATTCTGTTCCGCTATAGAATTCCGCTCAATGGGACATCGCCCTAAGATTCCGTTCCGTCATCGCGTCGGCCATGACCGACTCACAATAGCTCGCGCGCGCCAATCACAAGCCGCGAACCGTCAGTCTGTAAGGGCTTTGAGCCCCGCGTCGTTCGACATTATAAATAGTCAAAATAAGTTCAAGAATATAGAATCATTGTATTACAGCAATAACCACAAACGTGTCGCAATCTCTTCCTTCTCCTCACCCGAATCCTGGTCTGACCGAGCTGTCCGGCAGGCGGAAGGCCGGGCGAGCCGCGCATAACACGGCGGCTCCGTTACATTAATATCAGCCTGTTTTTTGACCTCCAAATGATTCATTACTATTTGAATTTTACTTATATCTATATGCTTATTATAATTTATTTGGTATTGTTCACTATTTTTATAGTAGTTCTTCTTTTTCTAAAGTGTTTTGGGAATCTTCCAGATTTGTTTTACTTTTCAGTTCCTCTCTAAATCCATTCTGAATTATTTGTAGATTTTCATTTTGTATCAACTTGAACTTTCTTATACAATCTAAGCCAATCAAAAAGTCGCAAGTGAAATGTTTTTATCTAGTACAAATATGTTACCTTGTTTTTCAATTTCAAAAATTTTAATTTTTAAGGAGATTGTACCATCTATTTTTCTCACACCATTAATCGTAGCTAAATTTGCGCCATTTAGATTACTAGATTTTCCATTTTGTATGCGTAATAAATCTGAGTTTATCAAGGAGACGTTTGAGCCCGAATCATAAGTACCTCGAACTTCAAGAGTGCCGTTTAACAATATTTTGACTTTGATCAATGGTAATAAATCTATTTCTAATTCAGACTTGTTCACATCCTTAATAAGTTCATTCTTTTTCTTATCATTATCTTTGTCTTTATACCAGCATTGAGATTCTGGGTGAAAGCGATTATTTTTGTTTTTCTTTTTGCAAATTGTACATGGTTTGTGCTTATTAATTTTATCTTTAACATTTTTTTCTTGATTATTTGCAATTTTTTTACAGTTTAACTAGGTATTCTAAGCCTCTAATCTCATTAAGTAAATTTTCAACCGTTTTTATGTTTTCTTTATCTATTCTATTTTTTACGAAATTTGGTAACCCTACTGCAATCAAATTACTCAAGGTTATTTTTGTCATCTTGTTCTCGATTTTCAAAAAAAGACTCTGTTTTCGCACCGCATAATCCAACAATGAACCCGATAAATACTTAAATGTCATCATCGCATGAGTAACGGGATGCCACCTTTTGTCCGCGTAGATTTTACAAAATTTTATTTCCATTGAGACCACTCTGACTCTAATGTTAGACTTACAAGCGTCGCGCTATACCATTCTATACAAGCGTCTTCTAAAAATAATCAAAATATCTTAATTTTATCTATATCTTTTTCAATATCTAGCCTTTTACATTCGCGTTCAAAAATTTCTATCCATTCAGATACATTGTAATTCCTTCCTGAGAATTTCTCTAATACAAACTTCTCTGAAAGATTTTTAAATTATGATTCTTCAAATTTCCATTGTTTTGTTTCGTTAAAAATTTCTCTAGAATCTTTGTCAGCGTTGTAACAGAGCCGCCGTGTAACGCGTGGCTTGCCCGGCCTTCCGCCTGCCGGACAGCTCGGTCAGGCCAGGATTCGGGTGAGGGGAAGGAAGAGATTGCGACACGTTCGGTTACTTCTGTAATGCAATGATTCTATATTCTGAAATGCTTTTGACTATATACAATGTCATAAAGACGCGGGGCACAAAGCCCTTACAGACTAGCGGTTTGCGGCTGTGATTGGCGCGCGCAAGCTGTCGCGGGTCGGTCTCGACCGACGTGGTAACGGATCGGAATCTTACGTACTGAGAAGGGAGGGCCGCGAATATATACAACGAGGGATTTCTGGTTACGTGAACGCGAATGCGCGTATCGGCGTCGGTGGCGCAGTGCGCGGACGCGGAAGGTCGCGGCACGACGTGGTGCTTGCGGTCTACGGTGGCGGGTTTGCTGCCTAGTAGCGAGAGAGATCCAGGTGAGCCGTGAGAACTGCTGTTCCGGAAAGCCGTAAAAACCGCCAGGCCGTGAGAACGGCCGATGGGACGGTTGGTATACTTGGGCTAATGCCTCGGGCACGGTTAGTACGAGATTCTTCCGAGTCAGCACCTCGGAGAGGCTGGATCGGCTACTCGAGTCAACACTTCGGGAAGAAGGATCGGGCTACCTAAGTCAACATTTCGGGGGAGTCGTCGGCGGCTCGAGTCAGCTCCTCGAGCGCACGGTTCTGGAGCGCAAATGTCCTCCCGAGTCAACACCTCGGAAAAAAGGATCGGTGATTCCGAGTCAACACCTCGGAGATCGGAGCAGGTATTTTCCGAATCAGCACCTCGGAAGGGTTTGTCGGTTCCGAGTCAATCATCTCGGAGACCTAGCAGTTGCTTCCGAGTCAACACCTCGGAGAGCAAAACGGGAAAGGAATGGTGCTTGGAACCGGTTTCGCTCGCCTTATATACGCGGCGGCGGCCCGAGCTTGGTCCGGGGCGCCGCGTGCGGTGCGCGCAGGCCCGCGACTGGAATTCTGCGCCGGCGCGGTACTATTTGCGGTCGCGGCGTTTGATTTTCCTAGACGTAGGGCGCGTTTACATGATTCGGAGATAGTGCACTCAGTGTAGCACTTTCGGCGTTGCGGACTTATAACTAGTTTTTGGGCGACAGGAGAATAATACTAAGATATGTATATATATCTGTAAATTGCGATATATTAAGAATACTTACAACAACAAACAAGAAAGATAAATAAACGGTCAAATCGAGCAAAAATTCAGGATGAAAAGTATATATCAAGAATAATTTAATTACATATGAAAGCAACGAAACGTTTTGTTCCTGACTTGGGACTTCTTCAGTCGTAATATAAATTTTAAGCGCAAAATACAATAGAAAAAATACAAATAATAAATAGTAAATAACATAGAATAAAAATTATGTCGCAAAACGCGAATATTGACAATCAAATCACAGGCAATAGGTTCTGTTACACATATCTGCTCATTATAACAATGTGTGTGGTGTAATAAAAAATAGATAAAAAAGATGTCATACATTGCCGTGTAGTTGTCCATTAGTAAAAAGATGTTATGAGTTCAAGAATGGCACAGATCAAGTAGAGAAAGCGCAACACAGGTAACAAAGAAAACCAAAAACAAAACACCTTACAAGTTATTGATATTAAGAGTCAACTGATGTGAGAAGACAAAAGGCAGGTGTATATATACGTTATCTCTACCAAGGAAATTTTCAGAAGGGCAAACCGTTGTCAATTTAAAGTTTTAACCTACTCAATAATTCAAAATAAGAACCATCGAGCATGTCAAGATCATTGATCAAATTAAGACCGTGGAATTGCATCTTTATATAAATCATTTCTGAAGTCAATCTTTTGTAAAAATTCAGTTCACGATCTAGTATTAGGACATTATTCCAGTCAAAAGTATGATCATGATCCAAAATATGTTTTGAGACAACCGATAACTGAGTAGAACGAATGTTGTTTTTATGTTATCTTTTATTCTAGTTTTCAGCTGCCTTCCGGTCTGTCCCACATATGAAGCTCCGCAATCATTACAATTCAATTTATAAATCACATTCATGTTAGATTCACGAGGGGTGCTATCCTTAAGAACTCTGATTAAACCATTAAGTCTATTAAAACATTTGTAACCAATAAGATAATTATTGCTTTTGAACAAACATTTAGCAGACTCCGATATATTTTTTATATACGGAAAAACTAACAGGTTCCTTTCATTGCACTCAGTCTCTTTTTTATCAAAATCAAATCCAGCAAAAATGATTTTTTTAATCCTAGTTTTTATACTCTCAAAAATCAAACTCAGAGGATAACCATTATTTAATAGAGTATTAATACAGAAAATGATGTTCTTTTTGTGGAAATCAGGGTGTGATAAAAACAAAGCTCTATCAATTAAACCATAGATGACACCTCTCTTATGGCAAATAGGATGGTGGGAAAAAAATAAGAGATATCTCCCAGAATAAGTTTCTTTGTGGAACCAGTCAATTTTTAAAAAACCATTGGAGATGATAATAGAAAGATCCAGAAAATTGATGCAGTGATTCTGTTCTCTTTCAACTGTAAATTTTAATCTATTATGGAACGAGTTAAAAACCTCTACAATATGATTGATCTCATTATCGGGAGCTGCCAAGAGAATGTCATCTACGTAGTGGTAATAGAATGGCAAATTCAAACTAATCGTTTTAAGCGCCTCTTTTTTTAGATCTTGTAAAACAAGGTCAGCGATGACCGGTGATAGAGGCGATCCCATAGGAGTACCATGAGTTTGCTTATAGATAACGTCATTAAAAGTAAAAAAAGTTGAAGTCAAAATAAAAGATATTGCGAGTAAAAATTCATTTTGTAGGATAGAAGTTTTTTCTTTAATAAACTGCCATTTATTCCTTAAACTATTGAGAGCGAGGTCAACGGGGACGTTAGTAAACAGAGAGACAACATCCAATGAGATAAGGACATCATTATTATCAAGTTTGATCCTTGAGAGTTTTTTATATAAATTGAAACTATTCGTAATATTGCTTTTGGCCAAGGGAATACTATTAACAATAATCTTGTGTAAATAAACAGCAAAGGAGTAAAGAGGGCTGTCAATCGAAGAAACTATTATTCTGAGAGGAATATTCTTTTTATGAATTTTTAGAAGGCCGTAAAGCTCTGGGTAAAAGCTTATCACTCAATCGAAGAGCAAAGTATACGCGTTTATCTATGTAACCGTTATTAAGCCAACGTTTCAGGATATCAGAAAGACCGGACTCAATTTTTTTGACAGGATTACGGTTAACAATTTTATAAGTATCAGAGTCTGCAAGAACATCACGCATTTTTTTATATTAATCTTCAACATTCATCGCAACGGTGACATTACCTTTATCAGCGCGTGTGAAAACTATCTCAGGGTTATTCTTCATAAATACTACACATGATTTGTACATATCCGTCATTTTTTTATCAATGTAAGGAAAAAAAGATGTTTTGTCTAAAAATAATTGCAACTTAGGAATAAGGTTATTTCTTACTTTGGCTTTTGTTTTATTGTCAAGTTTTCTGATATTTAACTCTGTGTCCTTGATAAATTCACAGACGAGTTTATTTTTGTTAGAGCTTATCGGAAGGCAATGATTACTACCTAATTGTAAGATATTGGATACATGATCCGGAATTGCTCTGCCAGAAATGTTTAAAAACCATTTATTATTAGTGAAGGTTAATGGATTGACAAGTGTTTTGTCTAAGAAGTGAGAGGGAGAGACAGAAACAGAGTGGATATAGAATCGTTTCCATTCCTTCCAATGTTATTCAAGAAAAACTCATTGGATGTTTCAGAGTTTGAATTTTTAACAGAGCAAAAATAGTTAATAGGTGCAATATGTTTATAAGTTACAGCCATCGTTTTTTGTTTAAACCATAAAAACTTTTTTTGGTTTTTTTGGAATAACCTTATGTAGAAATTATGAAAGAAGATGGAATGAAAATGAAAAATAGTGTTCTATATATAAAGAGGAAAAGAATTTGATAACTTAAATGACATACGGAAAATTTTTTGTTTAAGGTCGAAGTAAGATCTGTTCAAATCAAATAACTCTATTCTTAGGATTTTAGATTTCATAAGATCTATTAAATTATTTAGTTTTCTCACGGCTTTGTAGTGAAAGACACGGATGTAATGTCTAAAAAAACACAGCACATGAGTGGGAAACAAATTACTTTCTTTACACCTGGTTAAAAAATTAATCTTTAAACGCACTCTAATAAACTTGTAATTAAGATCAACCTATTCTTTGAGGGAACGCGTAATATGATCGCCAAACAGAGATCTTAAATTATATAAATTGAAATAGAAAGGAGTGTTATGTTCACGCATTTTCAAAACCAGCGCAATTTTAACAAAGTCAAGGGTATTACGCTCGTAGTAACAACAAATAAGAAAGATAAATAAACGGTCAAATCGAGCAAACATTCAGGATGAAAAGTATATATCAAGAATAATTTATTTACATATAAAAGCAACAAAACGTTTCGTCCCTGACTTGGGACTTCTTCAGTCGTAATATAATGTTACGTCCTGACCCATGGATACGGTCGAGCTGTGGTGTGACGCAACAGTAAACGCGTCGTTTTTCATATCTCTTTTTACAGTAGACACGGAAGTCCCGCTGTGAGAGAGTCGAGCGAGTTTGTTTTTTATAATCGTCGACAGGTCAACGGCGTATGCCGATCTTACTCTGTCTAACGAACACTCGCTCGTTGGTCCCTTTTTAGGTCTGAGATGCAAATCTCATCTACCAAGGACGGGACCTGGCGATTTTAACGAGGAAGTGAGAGTGAGTTATACGGAAAGAAGGATAACAAAGAATAATTCTTTAGGTTGACTCC
This sequence comes from Pseudomyrmex gracilis, assembly GCF_002006095.1. NCBI lineage: Eukaryota > Metazoa > Arthropoda > Insecta > Hymenoptera > Formicidae > Pseudomyrmex > Pseudomyrmex gracilis. The sequence continues at coordinate 29,831 of NW_018021104.1, forward strand.
ACATATTACAAAGTAGTTACATTTATTGAAAAATCGAAATCAATGAATTAATAACAGACATGCAGAAATTAATACAATAAAGGAGCATATAATCGTTTCGTACAATGTAATCTACACGCTAGAACGCGAGTGTGAGAGAGAAAAAGAGTGCGAGTTCTTTAGTGTAGCCAACCTCTTAACCCATGTTTATACAACTTAAATCATCTTAGAGATTTGTATCTTGATAAGTTCTGTTCTGTTTCATTTCTAAGGTTTCAATGGAAATAACGATAGGAATAAATTTGGATGTGTCATGATTCTAAGACTGATATTCGGAGATAAGCGAGTTTTGTTTGTTTCCGTGATTTAGAAAGGAAAAAGAAATAATTCGGACGCCACCCGAGACGGCTATATACCGCGAGTAGCCTTTCTAAAATTTTGGCTGCCACCCAAGACGGTTGTACACCGCGAGTAGCCCTTCCGATAATTCGGACGCTACCCAAGACGGTTGTACACCGCAAGTAGCCCTTCCGATAATTCGGACGCCACCCAAGACGGCTATATTACCGCGAGTAGCCCTTCCGATTAAACCAAATTTTTGAGTGTATCTATGTATTTGTTTATTTTGAATGTTTCTTGATTTCTCCGAAAATCAGTCGCAAAGTCGGGAAGTAGGTACGCGAACAATGGAATTTCCGAATAAAAGTAATTACAATGTGGACTTACTATTAGCTGCGGACCAGTGATGTTGATTACTAAAAGGTTCTAGGCTGTTGCGGCGTAGTAGTTCACTCTTGGATCTCACATTCTGCACTCACTGTCACTCACTCACTCGCTGTTGTGCTTCTAAAATCTGCGGCACTAACTAGATACGCGGCGCGGTTCTTTCTGTTTTCCGATTCCGAGAGCCCTGGCTTATATACAGTTTTGAGTAAGCGAGGACTCTCCCAATCGGGAACTCAGTTGAGCTTTGCTGGTTCCTATTTGTTAATTAGTCGGTCGGGCGACTTCCGAGATCGCCAATCGGCGACGATCTCTCGCTTCGGTCGCCTCGTCCGATTTTTCGGAAAAGGAAAAAAGGAGAGTGTTGTCTTTTCGATCACGCCGCATAGACCCTTTGATATTTATCGAGTGATAAACCTTTTTTTTTGTAATTGCTCGTGGCGACGGATCTTTACTTGCGCCGGCTGTCCTAAATTTTATAGGATGTATTTCTTTGACCCGGAGATAACCGAGTTTATTTGGACAGTTGCTCGGGATGTTTAGACAATAACAAAAGTTTCTGTTCGCTATCGTCTACGAAGGAATTTTTAAGATCGTTGCTAGGCTCGGTTTATTGTCTTCGGGCGTCGACACAATTTTTATTTGCGCGCCTATCGCGTCGAAGTCCAAGTCCGTTTGTGTTATTTATTGAGAAAAAAAAAGGAATTTATTGTATGTCGGCGCGTCACGTTGCAAGAAAAAGTGGCCCGTGGAGTCTCCAGGACGTAACAATAAATTTTAAGCGCAAAATACAGTAGAAAAAATACAAATAATAAATAGTAAATAACATAGAATACAAATTATGTCGCAAAACGAATATTGACAATCAAATCACAGGCGATAGGTTCTTTTACACATATCCTCTCATTATAACAATGTGTGTGGTGTAATAAAAAATAGATAAAAAAGATGTCATACATTGCCGTGTAGTTGTCCTATAGTAAAAAGATGTTATGAGTTCAAGAATGGCACAGATCAATTAGAGAAAGCGCAACGCAGGTACCAAAGAAAACCAAAAACAAAACAACTTACAAGTTATTGATGTTAAGAGTCAACTGATGTGAGAAGACAAAGGGCAGGTGTATATATACGTTATCCCTACCAAAGAAATTTTCAGAAGGGCAAACCGTTGTCACTTTAAAGTTTTGTATGACATCTTTTTATCTATTTTTTATTACACCACACACATTGTTATAATGAGCAGATATGTGTAAAAGAACCTATCGCCTGTGATTTGATTGTCAATATTTGTGTTTTGAGACATAATTTTTATTATATGTTATTTACTATTTATTATTTGTATTTTTTTTACTGTATTTTGCGCTTAAAATTTATATTACGACTTAAGAAGTCCCAAGTCAAGAACGAAACGTTTTGTTGCTTTCATATGTAAATAAATTATTCTTGATGTATACTTTTCATCCTGAATTTTTGCTCGATTTGACCGTTTATTTATCTTTCTTGTTTGTTGTTACTACGAGCGTTATACCATTGACTTTGTTAATTACAACAATATTTACAGTGACGGGGTACCTCGTCACAGCGTCTTTTCTGATAGATTCACCGATGATGTCTCTTGTCTCTCTATACTGGTAGGTGGTGATTCTATAAATAACTTTTCCTATTTTTCAGGACATAGTTCTTGAATACCATATTTCCTTCCTCATCTTGATATAATCTCAGAGTAACTTCTGGCAGTTTAATCCACATTCTTCGGGTTTGTCCCCATTTTTTCACTGTAGTTTGTATTTGCTTAAAAACTGTGGTAGGTATCAACTCTTTATGTTATTGTAACGGTTCGACTTTTTCATCGAAGCTTATTTTCGTTTTATTTAGTTAAATTATTTAAGCTGCGGAATAGCTCGTCGGGATCAAGGTTAATCAGAATAAACTCGGTTATTCATTTAACAAAAAGAATAATATGTGTTTATTGAACAAAATGAAAATAAAGTATTTACAAAATGAATTTTAGAAAAGAAATCTTGGAAAAGTGAGTTTTAGAAACAGCGAGTTTAAGTGAGTTTTCGAATAGTGAGTTTTAATAATGAGCAACAAAAAGTGATTTTGGTCGAGAAATACGCTTTCTTACAGCAAGATAAATCGTTCTTCTCGGAAATTTATTTCTCGCGGTACGATCGGCCTTTTTGCTATTACAACGGCGCCTTTTTTTACTCGGGAAAGAATATCGTTCTCCTGGAACTGCTTGACACGGAGGACGGTTTGCCCTGTGGACAATACAAGATTTCCCTGAAGCGGATCGAACGGAATGCCGGTTTGTCCGGCGGAGAATACGAGATTCGCTTGAAGCGAATCGAACAAAAAACCGGTTTGCCCGGCGGAGAATACGAGATTCCCCTGGAGCGGAGCGGAAGGAATGCCGGTTTACTCGACGGAGAACACGAATGTTCCTCGGAAAGGAGCGAGACGGATGCCGGTTTACCTGGCAAAGAACACGAATGTTCCCCGAAGAGGAACAGAACGGATGCCGGTTTACCCGGCGGAGAATGCAAGATTCCCCGGAGCAAAGCGGAACGGATGCCGGTTTACCCGGCGGAGAATGCAAGATTCTCCGGAGCAAAGCGGAACGGATGCCGGTTTACCCGGCGGAGAATACAAGATTCCCCGGAGCGGGGCGGAACAGATGCCGGTTTACCCGTGGAGAGAATAAGAAACTTATTCGCCCGGAGAGGAACGAATCTTGAGTCGTTGTCGGGTTGCCAAACCGAGGAGGAGCTTCCCCTGATCCTTTTTGCTAGATTCGGAGATTGAACTGAAATGCCACGTTGATTTTTGCCCCGGCTTTTATACCTGCATTTTCCCGAGGAGCGGAGACGTGGAAATGCGGAGAAACAAACAATTTATTTGTCGCGCTTGTCGTGGCGCGGCGGGGCGCGCGGTGCGGACGCGGTATCAGCTGGTGTTTGTTGGCGCGGGGAGCCCGGTAAGAGCAGCGCGCAGGCCGCTTGTCGGCGCGGGGAACGCGGTGAGAGCGGCGCGCAGGCCGCTTGTTGGCGCATGGAGCGCGCAGTGAGGGCGGCGCGCAGGCCACTTGTTGGCGCAAAGAGTGCGTGGTGAGGGCGGCGCGCAAGCCGCTTGTTGGCGCAGGGAGCGTGCGGTGCGGCGGGACGTCAACCGTTTGATGACGCGGGGAATGAGCGGCGCGGGCGGTACGCCGACAGCGTGTATTTGCTACACGCTGCAATTTTAATAAAGTTTATCCGGCGCTATGCGCCGTTTTTGGGCTGGGACGGATGGTCGGTCCCGGCCGTAACAATAGCATTGTTACAACTTTTTGCATAAACAAGTACAATTACACACAGGGATCTAAGAAATATATAACTTATACTTACTTTTTTATTAGTTCCGTCTGTCAGCACACCACACCTTCATCTATCATCAGCACATAACCTGCATATACAAGTTGAACATATGTGTTAGTTAACACGTTGAGTGCCACGCGGTTTTATAACGACTTCCCCGTCAGGTCGCGCGCGGCCTGAACGAAATGTTCAAGTACATTGATAATAAAATCCCGCATTAAATAAAAATTAAGTGGACTTTATATAAATTTTAGATAACAACTTAAAACAATGTAAATTTTTACGTTTATTATCATATTTTATATTGCCAGTCACTGGTGACTGTCGCGGCCTGAACGAAAAGTTGTGTCAGTCACCGATGACTGACGTGGCCTGAACAAAAAGCTCGGTGTCACTCATCGATGACTGACGTGGCACTCAACGTGTTAATTGTTTTCACTGCATTGACACCGCACATATTAATATAAATCAGGATCGCGCGTGTCCCCTGATCTTAATTATACACAATTTATATAATTTTTACAACAATTTATCTGAAATATCTCGAAAAAGATTGGTGCTGGTGACACTTGTGTGCTGACACATCTGGCAGTGTTTTGGGTAAGATCCGACACAACGCGTAAATTTTGAAATCTTGTGGAATTATTGATAGTCACTTTGTCTAACAGTAAGTTTATTGTTTTAGATATTTACACTATGTACAAGTAGTGAGTACGAGCCGCTAGCAACGGCCGTAACTCAATTAGTGTTCAACAACTGATAGAGAAAAACGGCAGGCGACCGTGTTAAGAAATGCATTAACGTATATAACAAGGAAAACGGCAATCAACCGAGCTTCGATAAATACATGAATCGCATCAATCGCTTGTTTTGACTGACTGGGCGCGCTGAAATCGTTGCGGCTTATATAGTTGCCCAGTACTAGAACATTCCCTTTTAACGATTTTGTGACACTCAGAATTTTTAAACCTTTTTTGAAGGCTCTGCTGACCTTCCGCAAATTATCGCCGCTGGACGTTAGACATATGTATGTAGGTTTTTGTCAGTGTTTGTCTTCGCGCTCTGCGGCGCCATCCGGTTGGTTCTCCGCTCTGCGCAGCTGAAGATTGCTTGCGCTTGTGCCGATTAGCGCGCACGCGGCTGCGCTGTATGACAACTTGCGATGCGCTTAATTTGAAAGTTTGCGCGGTATTGTTCTGTACGTTTCGAACAGGCAGGCACCTCCGAGTTATTGCGACTGCGTTTTCCGCCTCTGCGCCGTTTCGTACGCACTTGCAACATACGAAATTATATTATTTTATTACTTGACATTTTTTTACATTTTTGACATCTTTAACTTTCTGACCAGCACTCCACCATACATATAACTGCACCCTGCCTATATTAGTGCAACACTTTTTTACGGGATACTCGCGCACAATTTGCCCGCTGCAAGACCCCAAATAAATTAATAAATTAATCATCTAGAGGTGCATCAATTATTACCTTGCTGGTATATTTGTCACTAAAAGTTGACAGGTGCGTCGTCAATACAGACTAACATCGCATAGCGTCTTTAAGGCGAATTCACACAGGCACTGTACAGCGTGCGCTCGGAAATATCCCTAGAAGCCGAGCCAACGAAAATAGTAATAAAAATTCCATTTCCCCCGCGTGTTGTTTGCTCCCGCTGGCACAGCAGCGACGTTTTGCGCCCCTCCGTACGCGCGGGAACATTCGCAGACCTGCCTCATCTAGCGAAACATTTGAGACAAGATCATCCGGAAGACACAATTGTAACGGTTCGACTTTTTAGTCAAAGCTGATTTCGTTATTCTTAGATTAAACTGATTTAGCTGCGGAATAGCTCGTCGGGATCAAGGTTCGGTTTAAGGTAAAGTAAAACAAAGTAAACTCGGTTAAAATACGAAACAGAATGATAAGAATTTATTAAAAAGAAAGACAAAAAAATATTTACACAGTGATTTGAAGAGTGAGTTTTAGGAAAATTTGTTGAGATCGGGGAAAATGAAGGACTTGGTGATGAATAAGATTCTTTTATAAAAAACTGGCGTAGTTTATTACTACCAAGTTTACAATTACTGTACAATAACGCACGCTTTATACTGATACTTAGCTGTTGCTTTACTGCGATAAACTCTCCGGATGGACTCGGAGCCACACAGTACTGTCAACAGCTACTCACGATCTGTCTGTCGTTGCTCGCGATCGATCTTTTAAAGAGATCGATCGCGACCATTCAGCAATTTAGCGACTTAATTGCTACTGCACGTAGGCCGCTGACGTTGCGTGCCGCGTCTGTATCCCGCTTAACAAGCAGATTTCATTTACAAGGAAATGCTGCTTGTTACCTTTTTAAATAAATTCGGGTTGATTGAGCAATGACGCGTACCTTCCGCAATTGCTCAATGGCCCGTACGAAATTAAATTAAATTTTACTAAATTTNACAACATTTTCCCCCCTTCTTGAAAGAAGGAAAATGTGTCGCCATTTTCCGCTTACTATACTAAAACTTATTATACTAAAACTCGGGCACCGCGTGCCCGGGCTGTCGAGCACTTAGCTTTATATCTCAAAGACTGAACATCTCTCGTCTCGCTTGGAGTTTTCTCTTTCGTAACCAAAAACATAAACTCACGATTGTTATATTAACCAAAGTTACGCTTGCCAAAGTCGGGAGAATAAAGTGCGGCTGCTTATAAAATGTGTAATCAACAAGATCATTTTCTTTTGTAAGTCGTGTCAACTGTTCTTCTAACGATCGCAACTGCATTTTGTTCCGCGTTACACTTTCCAATTCCATGCCGTTATTTTTCACCTATTCCCTTTTTCTTGGTGCCGTGATATTAAAACGCGGTAAGAACGTACTTATTCCCACGCCCTTTACTACTTGGTTAGTTCGCACTATAATACTTGCTGTGGTCAATTCACAGTGCTCCGGCAGCTCTATTTCCCCAACTCCGGATATAACCTCTATTCTTTCTGATTTGTTTTTGCACGTAATTCGTAAAGTTTCTTCCTTCAAGGTTGAGAACAACCATACGCGCGCCTTTGTTAATTGTACCCACACGGTTTGGTTAGAAACCATGTGGTCGATTTCACAGTCTTCGTAGCTACCATCCTCGTTTATAAACATTTGTAACTCGCAGGGCGCTCCCTGCGAGAATCGATACATTGAATCCACANTTTTACACACATAACGATCTTGTACGCTTATACTATTCCACTGTGTTTCGCTAAGTATAGAGTACGTTTGACGATTTGTGTCTATTGCTATCACTGGGTGCTTGACTTGCACCGCCGCAAACACGTTGTCCCGTTCATGTACTGGTAAGGACACTACTCTGTACACATTGTAACTACAAGAAATTACCAACGGAAATTTTACTACCGTAAATATATTCGAGTCCTTACAATAGACACTAACCGTGACAAACCTTTTTATCTCTAACTAGTTTTCCAGAGTCACAGCAAAAGGAAAACGCAGATCCCGTATAAATTGGTTATTCGCTTCTTTCAGACTATGTATGATTTGCTCAAGTGGCACTATTTCCAATTTTGCAAACTTAGTGTGCACGTTGGTAACGTACTCAATTATTCCCTTTGGCATCGAGTTTCATCTTTGTCAGCAAACTGCCCAGCTCAAGGAAATAATCTCTCAGTTCTTGCTGTTGTGCGTAGTCATCAATTTTTTGAGTTATTCTTATCACTGCTTCCTGCAGCCTATTCTCATTTCTCTCTATAATATTTTCTACATCGTCTACGTGAGCAATCGTGGCGTTAATTACCTGTAATTGAGTTTTTACAGTATGCTGCAACACGGCCTGTTTATCTCCTATTAATTGCAACTGCTCCGAGATTACTTTCTCGTCTTCTGCGTCCATGGTGCCAAATAATATTTTGGCCACGGAACCGACTGCGTTCACTAAACCTTTCCGACTGCGCGTCGGTGTTCCTATTATCATTTTTATTCTCTTTACTAATGTACTGACCTTGAGTTCCCTGTGCCGTAACTCGCCAGAAAAACTATCACAGAACTCCTTATTTTTACTAAGTATTTTTTCGTTGTCGCACAAGTCTCCGGTTTTGTCCAACATTCTTCGCAACTGTTCTAGCCTACTATACATAGAAGTTACGTTTAGTCTTATTGCGAGCTTCCATTCCTTGGAAGAACGGTACTTTTCGCCTTGTTTCTCGAAATATATGCCAAGATTATGTTGAAACCTTTGAATCTTGAATTCTTGTCTTTCGGTCCCATCCCACGCAATACACACGGCAATTTTTAACAGTAACATTTTTACCGTGTAAGATAATATTTTACATTATTTTCTGCAACGCTAGTGTTCCTATGCTGTGTTCGCCTATACATATTTTACTTTCGTCGCGGAGTAAACTGACTCGACTACGATTTCATCCAAGTTTAATTTTAATTCCTGGTGTCAAATTTATGCTAAACCGCGAATTTCTCTATTCCCCCCTTCCTTCGGGACGGATATTTTGATACTTCACACTTTACCACCGAGTTAGTTCTTTGCTATCTCCGGCGAACAACGGATAAAATTTTTTTTTCTCCTGTGTTATTAAATATTTGTTTATTTTACAACATGGCATCTCCATGCAGTCAATGCGGATGCGCGGGTCGACCATCCGGGTCCCTCTGCGTAACCTGTTGGCTTGGTCTTCAGTTTGGTGAAGACTGGGCCATTTTATGTAATAGTGTTAGTGACGGTGACAATGACACTGACTCGCGGATCAGCATCACGAGTGCGGCTACCATCGTCGAGACACCGCGGAAACTAGTGTTGAAAACCATGATCCTGCCTCGCCGGAGCTGCCCATCCCGTCACCGACCGTTACTGTTACCGACTTTGAGGACAAAACGGTAACCCTAGAGCCTGAAGACTACTCCTCGGCCTCTCCAGACCCGGAGTCACCGCGCACCCCGCCGCCAGGTGTATTCCGATATTTTTTTGACTGGGATCCCGATGTGGTGTGCCTGAGTCCCCCCCTGTCACCTGATCCTTCCGTCGTAGTCATCTCCGACTCGGAGTGAAGTGGATCGGTAAGTACTTCTTCTTTTACTTAATTTTCTATAAAGGCCTTTAGCCTATTAACATGCACATTCTGCGTGCGTCTTCTCGCTTTTACTGTATATGTAACATCTGAAACTTTTGCCACTATTTTGTACGGACCAATCCAATAGTGATTCCAGTTTCTTTGACCTTCCCCTTCTCAATGTTTCATCATATAGCAGGACCTTATTGCCAATTTTGAAAGATGCTGTTTTTGTCTTCTTATTGTAATAACGCTTCACTTTTTCTTTTTCCTCGCGCAGATTTTCCCTTGCCACGCGATTTGCGGCGCGTAATAGCTCCTTTAACTCTTGTGCGTAATTTTCTAGATTATACTGTGTCGTCGGAGGTTTTCTTAACGCGGTTGGCAATTCCGCCTGTTTACCATACATTAATTCAAACTGTGTAAACCTTGTGGCTGAATGTGGCGTAGTATTGTACGCAAACATAGCGTACGGAATCCATTCGTCCCAATCTGTTTGATCTTCATTTACGTAGTGCCTTATGTATTCAGCTAACGTCTTATGAGAACGTTCTAAAGCTCCATTACTTTTGGGGTGATATGCCGTTGTTTGGATTTTATTAATTTGTAACAATCTGCACACATTTTTAAACATTTCGCTGACGAAATTCGTGCCTCGATCTGTTAGTACCGTTTTTGGAATGCCATACTCGCACACTATTTTTGTAACAAACTCTTTTGCTACGGTCGCTGCTTCCTGATTTGAGATAGGTATTGCCTTACTGAATTTTGTTAAATTATCCTGGAAGGTCAACAAGTACTTATTTCCGTTGTTTTTAATGGTTAATGGTCCGACAATATCAAGAGCGCATTTCTCAAATGGCTCTGCTGGAGTATCGGTGACGACCATTGGTGCCTTTATTCTTTTCGTCATCTTATTTCGTTGACAAGATGCACACTTTGAGATATACTCCTCTACATCCTTTGTAAGGTGCGGCCAATTATAATTCTGGCGAATTCTTTTCACGGTTCGTGCTATCCCTTGGTGCGCTCCTAACGGCGCATCGTGATACTCATACAGTATTTGTTTCCTTTCTTGTTCCGTGAGTTCTTGTGTCTCACTTGCTTCTTTGCCTTCATCGGTTTCCTCCGCTTTGTATGTACATATCTCGAATTGTTCGATGTTTCGGCTTAATGCATCTGCATTGGTGTTGGCTTTCTCTTTTTTATAACTTATTTCATACTTGTATTCCTCGAGCTTCAATCGCTAACGGATTAGTTGTGACCCGAGGTCTTTGACACTGAATAACCACACAAGTGCCCTGTGATCCGTTACGATTTTAAATTTAACGCCATATAACTATGGTCGGAAATGTTTTACGGCCTACACTATTGCCAACAATTCTTTTTCCGTGGTGCTATAATTTCGTTCGGCAGTGTTTAACACTCGACTTACATAGGCTTATCTTGTCCTATCGGGCCTTGTGACAAGACAGCTCCAATTGCGTAACCTGACGCGTCGGTTGTAACAAAATTCCTTTGTGAAATCCGGATATGCAAGCAACGGTGCGCTGCTCAATTTTTCTTTTAATATTTCAAATGCTTGTTGGCCCCACTCGAACTTGACTCCTTTTTGTGTTAGCTGAGTCAGAGGTTTTGCAACTCTCGAGAGTTGGTCAATGAATTTCCGATAATAGCCCGCTAATCCTATAAAAGCCTGTATATCTTTTATCTTTGTCGGCACAGGAAAATCTCTCACTGCACATATTTTCGATGGGTCTGGTTTTATTCCATTTTCGGTAATAATGTGCCCCAGGTATGTGACTTCCTTCCGGAAAAATTCACACTTGTCCGGTTGTAACTTCAAATTATTTTCTCGAAGTCGTTCGAACACATCCTTTAGTTGTTTACTATATTCCTGTAAACTGGCTCCATGTATTACAATATCGTCTAAGTATACGAAGCACTTTATGCCCTGTAGTCCGGACAAAACCGAGTTCATCAACCTCTACAACGTGACTGGCGCGTTTTTCAGACCGAAGGACATTCTGGTGTATTTATAATCCCCGTATGGTGTCGAAAACGTCGTCTTGCACTTGTCTGCCTCTGCCATAGGTATTTGATGATACCCTGACGCTAAGTCCAACGTGGAGAAATACTTAGCATTTCCTAGCTGGTCCAGAATTTCCGTTATGTTAGGTAGAGGGAACGAATCTCCAATAGTTACGTCGTTTAGACGTCGGAAATTTACCACTATTCTTAATTTTTGAACACCTGACGCATCCATCTTTTTAGGTATCACTAAGAGTGGCGCATTTCACTGACTCTTGCTAGGCCAAATTAACTCACTGTCTAGCATTTCTCTTATCTGCCTATCACCTTCTTTCTTATGTTTCTCTGGCAGTCGGTACGGCCTTACATTAATCGGAGCAGTGTCGGCCTTGACCGGAATCCGATGCAGAGATGCCAGTTTCAAGATTTTTGCAGCATACAGCAGCAAGTGGAGGGGATACGCACACAGGCGAACAGCCGTGTCCGTGTGCGCTCGGCGCTTCGGCCAACTTCGAGCAGTAGACGGAGACGGATATATATAACCACTCTCTGTCTTCCCTTATACCTATAGCTATAGCTAAACCGCCAGCCGCGAGAAACGTACCTCGTCGCTAGCCTGTTTCTCGCGCGTGGCTCGTATGTTCCTTTTCTCTTCCTTCTTTGCTCTCTCTCTCTCTCTCTCTCTCTCTTTCTCATAGTTACACGGGTTGTGTTCCGATCTTCACTGCCGGTACTGAAAATCTATAGCACATTTAATGTGAAGTATAGATTTGTAGTACTATCTAGTAGATAGCAGTGAATATCGGAACGCAGCTTATTAATAAATCTAAAATTAACATGATAAAATAATAAATTGAACATATAAAATATAT
>NW_018021104.1:42861-44468 GCF_002006095.1 Pseudomyrmex gracilis
TATACATATATATACATATGTATACACACAAAATGCACAAAGTATAACCGATCCATGTTTACATTGTGTATTTAACATAACGCCGATGATACTTGTCGATGTCATACTTGTGTGAGAATATAGAATTATTTAATTGTATTTAATTAATGCTAGAATTCTTTGAAAAAATATTGATTTACTTTAAAGAAGCGTTTACTTGTATAACTATGTAGTAAAAAATAATAAAAAATGTTTCTATTGAACTCTTTCTTTACGGTGTATGTAGCCGCAAATATAATATCTTTGTACGGAGAAGTCGGCTGTGAATAAACACTTTGCCATACATTGAGCGTAACAATTAATATAGCATAAAAATTAATTTCGTAAGTTTAAACTGTATGTGTGTGTATTATTATGTATTACATGAGCGCAGATTATAGTCGGTGTTAAGAATGAAAGGGTTAATATTAAATATTTCCATTATTTATGTATAATAGATGTTAGGTAAGTCTCAAAAATTTGCGAGAGCACAGAACGTTGAGTTTAATATGGCATCCACTTCTCTTNGTTGTATAAATTTCTTGTAAATTTCTTGTATCGTTGAATTTGTCGATGAAAGAAGTGATGGAAACTTTAATATNGATCGAAGGTGTTGTTTCTTTTTTCTTTAGTTATCGCTTGTAAAAGCGCGTGTAGTTGAGCTTTTTTTGAGACTGATCTCTCACAACGAATGCAGAAAAGTCATAGATTACGATGGTCGGGCCCACTGGAGTTCCTTTTGTAGAAGTCGTTATGACGATAACTCACGTGAAGCTGAGCCTATCCTTTTATCCAGCGATATGAGGCCATCGAGAATTCCCAAATTTATGGATGATGTAAACTCAATATATCTCTGGTTTGATAGTTCATAATGCGCATCTTCTGACATTCGTTGACGACGTGAAGATAATGGCGGTTTGAAACGCATCAGGAAAACATTGATTTTTTTTTCCAATTTTCTAAATACTTGTTTCAACTTCGTGGAATGGAAATTGCATCTCTTTAAATCTTTGGGAAAGTTTCTGTTATCTCCATTTGAGTTCATTGAGAAGCTCGTTCCTTGTCGAATCGTCCATCCATCCAAGATAGATCGCCAAAAAATCCAGCAGGAAAGATTTTGCTAACAATTGGCTAGGTGTTGGAGTCGTCAAGTGGAACTACAGAAATTGCATTCGTCGAGCAGAGAATATTGAAATTTATCGTATGTCTTCAAGAAAATCATCCGATGTCTTGAAGAAAATCTTCAAATCCACTTTAAAAGTCGTCCGTCTTTGATAAAATCTTTTACATTTTCAATTTTTACTTGCGCAGTGCAACATTCTCGGCTTCTGACATGATGTTTATCAACATAAAAATTGCAGTTGATAATGTCAGTACCAAGAAGATATTAAGATCCATAATCTTCTCTTGTTGTTGCCTCAGTATAGCGCTAGTTAAAGAGCGCTAACGGTGAATTTGTACGCTTAAGGTTCATCACTGGTAGATCCTCTTCAGAAGATTTAAAAGATTTGAGTCTCTAGCTATTTGAGCATAGTTTTTCATTGAAGAACAATCTCTCGGCATGATAATATACAGCTGTTTCAAATGTA
>NW_018021104.1:45803-48613 GCF_002006095.1 Pseudomyrmex gracilis
CCCCCCCTTCAAAGTTAATTTTGAAGGTCAAAGAAGTAACCAGGATTTTTTTCAATTTTTTTCCTAAATTTAGTGCATTAAATTGACCTTATAAACATCTATTACGTTCGCTTTTCTTGCTGGTCCATATATGAACCAGTCTCGGAGCAAAAAGGTTAAGACTCCAAACCCTCTCTGTCTGTGTAAGTATAAGTTGTTGTGTTTATGTATCTAGAGCAAAGATGAAAAGCAATATGTTGCCGATTTAAAGAAAATGTCATTAGTAATATTCAAAAGACCCTCAAATTTTCCATATTTATAGATGAAACATCAGATATTACTAACGACAAATGGATGACGTTTTTTGTCCGATACGTAGATTCTGAAACTTTAGATGGTAGGTCTCAACTAGTTAAATTAATTGATTTGGATGCAAGAGATTGTAGTGCAGATAAATTATTTAATGCTTTTAAATCCGAAATGTATAAATTACAGATTTCATTCACTAATATTATTTCTTTATCGTGTAATAATGCATCTGTAATGACGGGAAAACATTTATCTTTCCAAATACAACTACAAGAAAAATGTAAACATTTAATAATTTTTGTCGCGTCGGGGGAGCAGGACATGCGCCTGGTTAGCGAGACGGCGTCAATAGGGAAAAAAATTGCTATGGGGTATTGGGAAAAGGACGCGCGACCTGGGTACGCGAAACGGCGCGTATACAGGCGCTATACAATAGCAACCGTTGCAAGGCTGTTCGAGAAGTGCTACGTGGGTCCTCTGAATTCTGCAGGGTGCAGAAAGATCGGGTCTATGAGTACGTCACCGAGCTATACTGCGGCGGCTTGCCGCTGGATGGCGCCGACGCCGTGGGACCAGCCCTCTATCTGCTGGTGAAATGGCGTTCCTCACGGTTCCTTTCACGGAGCGAAAGGTCGAACGTCGCATCCGGCGTGTGATCAACTCAGCGCCGGGGCCCGACGGACTGATCTACAAAGACCTCCGAAGCCGATCTTGGGTCACGCCTTCTCACGGCGCTATTCAATATCTGTTTGCGCCTAAAGGTGATTCCCGCGTCCTGGACGAACTCCAACACCGTGTTGGTGTATAAGAAAGGCGACCAAAATGATCTGGAAAATTGGCGCCCTCTCTTTATGAGTGATACTACGCCCAAGCTCTTTGCCGCAGTCGTAGCCGATCACTGACGGACTAAGCAATAGATCATGAAAAACTTAGTCCCGTCCAAAAAGGGTTCCTGCGGGACGAGGAGTGCTACAAACACAACTTTGTCTTGCAGGAAATTCTGACAGACGCGAGGCGCTCTCGGCGTGAATTAATCGTAGCGTGGCTGAATCTAACCAATGCTTTTAGATCGGTCCCGCACGCAACGATCCTTAGGGCCCTTGCTCGGTCCAGCGTGCCTGGGTCCTTTACAAATCTGTGGGGGTCCATTTACAAATGGTGCACAACTTGTGTGCGCACGTCCGATAAGTGGACGGCAACAATCCCCATCCGCTCTGGAGTGAAACAGGAATGCCCGTTAAGCCCTATAATTTTCGATTTTGCGATTGATTTTGTGCTGCGCGCGGCCACTGCAGTAGATACGGGCTACGCCATCTTAGGGCAACGGTGATCCGCACTTGCGTACGCGGATAATATTGCCTTAATCACGAATACTCCAGTGGGCATGCGACGACTTCTCACCGTGGAAACCGAATCGCGGTTGGTAGGTCTGTGGTTCAACCCCGCAAATTACGCGAGGTTGCACATCCGACCGGAAGGATGGATCGCGTTTTCCCCTTTGAGATCCAGAGAGAGATGATGCACTGCCTTGCAAAGGAGGAGTCTTACAGGCACCTCGGCATTTCAACGGGGCTTTTTGCCGATCAAAACCTCCATTCTACGATACAATGTATGATGGAAGATTTCCAGCGCGTCGAACGCTCATTGCTAACCCCGTGGCAGCGAGTCGAGATGTTGGCAATTTACATCCTGCCGCGTCTCGACTTTTTGTTGTGAAGTGCTAAAGTGGAGAAGAGCCTGGTGAAAGTCGCGGATAAGCAAATAAGGAGGCTGGCCAAGTCGTGGCTCAACCTCCCTCTGCGCGCCAGCGCAGAGATGGGCTACCTTTTTTCTCATAAGGAAGGCTGTGGCTTGCTTCCACTCGCTGACTTCACCGACGTCCTGACGATAGCGCACGTCTTCCGTGATCTCACGGCTGGCGACGCTGGAGTCAGAGACCTGGCGTGGGCGTCGCTGAGGCAGTGATTCAGCGGCGAATTGATGCAGTACCGACGGAGCAGAACATCGCTTCGTTTCTCTCGGGCTCGCACGAGAGAAAATTCCGCGACGGTGGAGAGCGCTCTCTTTGGTTCGTTGCGCGGAACGCATGTAGACGTCAGTCTTCCAGATTGCGAATCCGCTGGAGTTGAGCGGAAGAGACTCTGGAGCTACTTTTGGAATGTCGGAGTTACGGAGACACCCTGGTGAAGATCCCACAAGAAGCACGGGTGCAGGTTATTTATACATTGCGCCTGGCTATCGTGTCGTATTTTTTTTTTTATAAGGAGAAATGCATTATGCACCCCCGTCCTATGGGGATTTGGGCGGGGAGTGTGGGACTCGCACCCACTAAAACACTTCAATGGCCTCCACCGGACAGAATGGGGGAGCCTGTGGCAGCCGGAAGATTATGGGCGTGTTCCGTTTGACCACAGTACGATTCGACACCGTACGATTCGACACAGAATAAGCACTATGCATCGTGACAATTAATAATAGTAGCAACACAGGTTAGGGTTAGGTTAGGTTTTTTTCGGGGAGGG
>NW_018021104.1:48833-56773 GCF_002006095.1 Pseudomyrmex gracilis
GTACGGTGTCGAATAATTTCGTGTCGAATCGTACGGTGTCGAATAATCTGGTGTCGAATCGTACGGTGTCGAATAATTTGGTGTCGAATAAATCTGTGTTGAATCGAGCGGTGTCAAATCGTACTGTGGTCAATAGAGTATCACCCGAAGATTATTACTTCTCCAGGCCCCCCCTAGTCCAAGACTTGTCCCCAAAGGACAACGCCCCCTATCACCGTTGCCTTTGAGGTTGCGGCAGGAGGAGAGGGCCATAGCCCTCCTCAAGCCGCCCCTCCCTGGGGACTTGTGCAATGGCGAGGCAAGTTCCCCAACTTGCCACGCCAAGTCCCCGCTCTCTGTGACCGAAGTCAGGAGGGGTTAATACAATTCTATGTATCCCTTACCCGCGACCAAGCAGCCCCTTGACAGGGGCTGGGTCCGGGGGTCACGCCCGAGCAGTGACCCTTTCATCCCGCGCACGGGAGCTGCTTCTAAGTCGAGCCTATTTGCTCGACTTGGAGGACTTAGGTCCCGGCTTTTGTCTCCCAAGTGAATGGGAGGCTGACTTGCCTCCCATCTGCCGCTTAGGGGAGGGCTCCTTAGTGGAGCCTCCCCCTGAACCCGGCGCTTTTTGCGCCGCACTTTTTGTAGTCCGGGGGCCAGTGACCTTGCGGTCTCTGGTCCCGGCCACCTTCCTTTTAGAGAGAGGGGAAAGCATCGCGCCGTCCCCACCTCCCCTTTCTCCGGTTTCCGGTTTATCCCAGAGGCCGGAGGAACCTGTACTTGGGGCAGAAACCGCAGCGGCCTCCCCCTTCTCCCGCGGCGGGCTTTGTGCCCTCAAAAAAGGCGGACGGGAAAAGAACGTCCTCCCGCCCCTCGCCCTTCTCCGGCCACAGCCGGGCCAAGCTCTCCCCCGGGGAGAGGAGATAAATCCTCTCCCTATCCTCCTCCCAGCCGGAGGAGTCACCGCCGGACCCGGCACTACGGGCCCGCTGCTTCTTCCTCTTCTTCAGGGAGGGGTCAGGTATTGCTGCCTCCCTGCCTTCCTTGCCACCGGGTGGTAGCGGTGGCGCCAGAACTCCGGCGCCCCGCCTGGTGGCTACGTTCTTTTTCGGTATGGGGGCGCAACTTGCTCGCCCCCGGGGGCAGCACTACACGAAATGGCGAGGTAGCCGTTCCCCCCGCATCGGTAGCACGCCGTGCTCCAATCTACACCAGAGCACTTGCGTGCCACGTGTTCGTACTTGAGGCACCGATAGCACTGCATTCGCCGTGCTACCAGCGCCTCGACGGGGAGGCTGAACCACCCCACCTTAATACGTTTCGCTCCTACGACCCGCCGGGCAGCTCTCAGGAGCATACGGGCCCACAAAGTCCCGTACCCAACGGGGGAGGAGCGAACCAGCCCAGTGCGAACCTCACTGGGTTAGCAGTTACCCGCCGCCGTTAATGCGGCGGCAATGTCTTCCGCAGAGATGGGGGGCACCACGTCCCGCACGCGAACTTCCGCGTGCTTGACGGGACGGGTAAATTTCACCCCCTCCACGTTCTCAAAAACTGTTGACGCCCTCTCAACGAGGGCGTCGGCCTTCTCCGTTTCTCCAGGCCCGGGTACCTGGAGGAGCATGCCACCGTTTGCCGCCCTCTTTATCCAGAGGCCGGAAATTCCGACCTCCTTCAAATTGACGGCGGCCGCTGCCTTCCTCATAGTCTCGGCATGACTGCCGCCTTCCCTCACGGTAAGGAGGACGGCAGCCCCAGTGGGGAGTCTGCCGAGCTTCGCCCTCTCCGCCGTCTCGGAGCGCTGACTCGCGCCTACAGGAGTCACGAGAGGGCGACGTTTTTCTTCAAGAAGGGGGAGTTCTTTCCCCCTCCTCCGCGCCTTGCGACCTACCACCGTCGCCCAGGTGGTCGGGGCGGTTACGGCGGCAGGTGCGCTCGAGGTTTGAGAGGCGAGCTCTCTTCTGATTAGAGAGAGGATTCGCCCCTCCATGGCGTCTCCGATTTTGTCCGCCAGCAGGCGGACACACCTCTTTTCCGGGAAGTCCAGAGGGTTTTCTCTTAGGGGCTCATCCGCCCCCCCTCTGTTTGGACCCCTCGGGAGTCCATCTTCGGCGGCGGGGTCATCGCCGCGGTCGCCTGCGGAACAAACGCAGGCCCACCGACCTGCGTCCCGCAGTCCGCCACCTCCTTTTTCGACGCGCCTACAAAGGAAAAACCCTTCTCGCAGGCCGCGTCGAGCATTTCGCGGACCTTATTATATCGGGAAGCCATAAGCCTTCCCGACTCCTTGCTAAGCCGGAGCTTCTCCTCCAAGGTTCTGACGCGCTTATCAACGAGCACGCCAGGCCTGGCCAGCTCCGGCTTTGACGCCTCTCCCGGCAGATAAGCGAGGGCAACACTGCCCTCGCCTAATCCTTTTATTGTTGCCGCCACGTTCTTTAGGATCTTCACATAACGACCGTTAAGATTTTTGGACGTGGTGGCAACCTTTATCACGGCCTCCGCGGCTGTGTGCGTCTTCTGCACCATCTCCGCCGCGGAAGTAACCGGGCACGGGAGCCTGAAGGACGGCAGCTGGGCGGTGTCGCGCTAGCATTCGTCCTCCAGCTCAAGAACCGCCTCCGCTCGCCTTGCAGCCGAAGCACGCTTTTCGGCTGCGACAATATCGAGAAACTCGGCGGCGGTCGGCGGTCTCCCCACGCCCCCACTTGTATTGGGGGCCGGTGTGGAGGTGTCCTCTTGCACCTCCATATCCGAGTCCCCAGATAGAAGTGGGGAAAACAAGCCGGCGATTGGCGGGGAGCGCTCCCTTGCCGGCTTCTTTTTTTCGTCTCTCTTAAGAGCAGCGCCACCCGCGCTTACCCTCGTAAGGGAGACTTGCGCCCCAAACATTCTTCTTGCCCCCATGGCAAGTATGTCCTGGCGCTTCTTTGCAGTAGTAGGTTTGCTCCCCACCCCTGCGGTGCAGGCGGAGGGTAACCCATCACGAGATAACAACATGGGGGTGCCTGGGACGGCAACACTCCCACGCCGGGCTCTGAGTGTCCAATCACTCTGGGCCGGTACGTAGGTCTCTTTTTCTGAACTGTACATCATCATAAATTTCAGAAGTTGTGGTTTAATTTCGGAGTTTTCCTTTTCCTAGGCCGGTTGACATCTAAGTGTGACGAGCCCGGCCTGCCCGGATTTGAAGTCAGGGTTTACTCTCCTATTCTAGTTGTCCCCGTCTTTGGGGGCTAACGGAGCTGAGAACTCCGGGTTTTTGTTTGAGGTTTTCCTTCCTCTATTCCCTCTCTTAGTTCAGGAACTCACCAGGGGCCCTTCCGAGCATGGGTGACCCTACCAGAGACTCAACGAGGTCCTCGCCGGCATGGCCCCCTGGATCATAGTTCCCCTAAGCCCGGCCACCACGACAAAGTAAAGGGAAATCGGCCGGGAAAAAATGATACAGGCCTCATCTCTATCTATAGAGAGAGGCCTCCATCCCGATGTCTCCCCCTATTTTCCTACGCCGAGAGGAGACCCTAGCATACATTACCTCAATCCCCGGAACACGTTTCCAGGGATATAATAGGCGCACGCGTGCTGCATCACGGTAGTTTATAGTGAAGCGATGCAATGCTTTCACTCAGCGGACGCATGTATTGATGGCCAGACCGCCCATGTCCCATGCGTCACCCGACGTGTGCCCCCGACACCACCGTGCGCCTCCTGCGCGGTGTCCTCGGCACACGGCGAGACCTCCACCCCCCGGCGAGGTAAGAGATAGAGAGCCAGCGATCCCGGGCGCCTCCGATGGCTCCACCAAACCACCGGCGCGACCGGGGACCGGCAACAACACAGGGGTAAGCAAGCCCAAACCACAGGTCAAGCCACGCTAGAAGTTCGGAAACATTTTGCCATGTTGCAAGATGTCTCCGGCCGCGGGCCGTTCTCCGATTGTTTATACAGAGTGAGACGGATCCCTGTCGTGATCACAATACCCTTCCAGATTGGTCTTTCCGGTTCTCGTGACCTCTACCCGTGTCCCTGCTTCCGAGTTTTTATACAGGGAGAAACAGATCCCTGTTGGAGAATGTGTGGCATCGTGTTCTCCCCGCATGTTCAGGTGAGAGAACAAGTGCCTATCCACTCTCCCCTACCTACCCGTATCGTATCTGCGAGTTTTAGACTAGGGGGAGTGCGCACCCCTGTTGGCCGGTGTGTGACATCGGAGTCCCATGTTCCGGGATATCCGCATCTATCCACCTCCCCTACCCGTGTCCCCGCCTCCAAGTTTTTATACGAGGGGAAAGGCAGACCCCTGTTTACTGAGGAAACGCTACTGAAAGGCCCTCCGAGAACTGATAGGATCCCGCAACAACGTCCCCCCGTCTTTCGCGTTTAAGTCTATATCCCTCCCAAGTTCTAATCGCGTCGCGACCTACCCGTCTTCCCCGGGGCCTCCTCATTCTTTTAGCATGGGGGAGGTCGATCCCTGTGCCTATCCCAACCGCGACCTTCGAGTTTTCCAGGGGAAGGTTCGACCCCTGTTGGGAGATGTGTGGCATCCGGATTTGCCCGCATGTTCTGGTGGCAAGTCCGGCGCCTAAGCTTTCTGCATCCATCTCCCCCTGCCCGTGTCCCTGCTTCCGAGTTTTTAGCTAGGAGGAAAGCAGACCCCTGCTGGCCGATGTGTGACACCGGGACCCCATGAATGAGGGCAATGTCGATCCATCGCCACCTACCTGTTCTATGCCTTCGAGTTTTTCACTAGAGAATGGCAGGCCCCTGTTGGCCGGTGTGCGGCATCAGAGCTCCCGACGAGTGAGAACCCGCGCCTATCCACCGCTTCTACCCGTGTCCCTGTCTCCGAGTTTTTATACGAGGAGGAAGACAGACCCCTGTTGGTGAGATGCATAAACATTCGAACTCCGGATCACGCCAGCGGATCCAGAGTCCATCCGCCATCCATTCCCCGCCTGCCCGTCCTAACATGATCGCCGTATGGAGACGTCGGTCCTTCCGCATGCGCACACCGATATGCACGAATGCATTGGCCCGATAGCGCCTTTTCCCTCAGGGGACGATATCCCCTGAGTAACACGCTCTAGTGCAGGTAGACGGTATCCCTGCACTCCTACCCGGGCTGTCATTGTAGAAACAAAGCTATCTAGAGGGGGAGA
The DNA here is from genome assembly GCF_002006095.1 of Pseudomyrmex gracilis. Classification (NCBI taxonomy): domain Eukaryota; kingdom Metazoa; phylum Arthropoda; class Insecta; order Hymenoptera; family Formicidae; genus Pseudomyrmex; species Pseudomyrmex gracilis. The sequence goes on from NW_018021104.1 coordinate 53,981, forward strand.
TGACCGTCCCAGGGGGCTCTGCCCGTTCTTTGCTCAGAAGGTCACTTTGCCCTTGCCCCCCCGATGGGGCGTAACTGGTCCTTCAGACTCAGGGATCCCGGAGCTACTCACTGACAGATCCCCATTCCTCCAGCCAGTTCTTCGAGGAGGATCCCGCCACTTTTAGGTGGGCAAGCTAGTCTCGCCTTGCGTGGCCCCTTTAAGGAAAGAGAACGACTCCCGCCCGGCTGCACTTCGGCTTTAGAGTATCTTTACCCCCGGTCTACTAGGCGCCGTTCTCCCGACGGTTTTCGAACCGTGACCTTTGTACCCGTAGCAGAAGTCGGATCTCCCATCCGAAGCCCAGAAGTGCCCGACGAACGATTCGGACACTCCTGCCCGAAACCAGAGCCCCGTTGGCCACCGGAGGGGTACTCCGGTGTTACCAGCTCTCACCACGTGGAGGTGGGGATGGCTTATGAACCCGGTGGTTCTTTGAGAGCCATTGTGTCGTATTATACGAGCACTTTGCTTGCAAAAAAACCAGGGGAAGGTGTTCAAAATGACCATGCGTCATGGGGTGAGTAATCACTTTATGCGCACTGGCAGCTTCACCCGCTTCGCCGACTGGCGCTTCTTGCACCAAGCCCAATTTGACGTGCTGCCGCTCAACGGCTCATGTCGATGGGGGAAGGGCGATGCGCGTTGTCGACGTTGCGGAGGGAGTGCCGAGACTCTTTCCTATGTCATCAACCACTGTGGGGTCCACGCTGATGCAATACAGCTCAGTCATGATGACTTAGTGCTTCGTCTTGCTGAGGCTTCCCGTCTGCCGGGTGATGTCCGGATTAATCAGCGGGTCGACGGGGTCGCCGACGAATTTGCGAGTCTTCGACCCGACCTCGTGATTTGTTACGTGCAGTCGAGGTCGATTATTATTATTGACGTCACGGTACCTTTTGAAAACCGTCGTGAGGCGTTCGATGAGGCAAGAGCAAGGAAGGTCGTCAAGTACTCTTCTCTTGTGGAAGCCCTCACACGGAAATAGTACCGTGTTGTAGTCAGTCCATTCGTCGTCGGCTCCTTCATGGGACCGGAGAAAGGAGTATGTGCTGAGGCTGCTGCGTGTTTCTAACACGTATGCAGCAATGATGCGCCGTCTCATGGTCTCCGATACTATACGCTGGTCGCGGGATATTTATGTGGAGCACGTGTCCGGTGTGCGGCAGTACGCGTGGGATGCTCGGTCTCTTTGCGGAACGCTCCGATCCAACACGCGAGCGATTCGCCGACGCTACTGAGAACGGGAGATGGCGATCCTGGCGCACCGCGGGCGCCAGTTGTAGAGTCCTTCTCTCCCATGATTTCTTTTAATTGTGTGCGTTGTGCGCGTTAATTATTTATGTATTTATTTCTTTATTCCGAGTGTGTGTGTAGCGTAAATTAGTACTTGGCTATTTTAATTCATTTCTATTTTTGACCTTCTTTTTTATTTTTTTGACCTTCTTTTTTATTGTATTTTTGACTATTTTGTTTTTATTTTATTTTATGTATCAGACTTTTATGCAATCCCCGCCCGAGTGTGAGTGAATTCTATAGTGGTTTTCATGCAAGTGTGATTGGCGCGGAATTTATTTTGTATTTTATACGAGTGTGAATGTCGCGCTAATGTATTCTTATTACTACTATGCGTTGTTTTATGTTTTCATTGCGCATGCATATTTCTTGTTATTTTCTGCGTTCTTCTGCATGCGCTAGAGTATTTGCTACCATTTTATGATACTAAATCGCGCTGCAATTCCCAGGTTTCTGCGTGTTGCATGGGAAACATTTATTTTTGCGCACATTGTGAATATCGTCCCAGCTAGCTGGGGCGATGTTTTTATTACAACACCCTAGCCGTGACGAGAGAGTGCTCTTACCCCTCACTGAAGAAGGTAAGTATGTGCCCTCTCTCACGTAGTTTCCGCGCTTCCTAGTCGGGAGGTCTTGTCTCCGGCTACTTTGTATCGAAACTTTATCGATTTCTTTTTGCTGCATGCGCCAGATATAAATGAATTTATGTATTCCACCCCGGGGGAGCTTGTCTCCCCCGGGGAACATTAAATGGTTAAAATAAAAGCGAATTACTGTGTTCTCTTCGGCTTAATATCTGATACAGACCGCAAACCGGTCTTTTATTTGAGTGTGTATGCAGCGTGTTACTACTTTTGTATTTTAGCCAAGTGTGTGTGCCGCGTTTATTTATTTACTTATTTTTTATTTATTATAGTATTTTTTTCTGCATGCGGGTTTGTAGCGTGTGGCAGAGTAAACACGCAACAATTTGGTGGATTTAACCGCGCCGCAGCTCCTAGGCCCTTGTATTTGATATTGGCACTGCGTTTTGGCCTGAGAGATTATATACATACTACCATGATCAAAAAGTAACCGGAATTTATTCATAAAAAGAAAAGTACATGTTTATTCTTCAAAATTCAAGTTGTCCCCTTCAAAGTAGTCCCCGTCGGCTGCGATGCACTTGTGCCAGCGTTTGATCCACCCCTCGAAGCTTTTTTGGAAGTCGGTTTTTGGTATAGCTATTAGTGCCTCCAGCGATTTTAGCTTTATTGCTTCCACACTCTCAAAACGAGTTCCTCGTAGTGGTTTTTTGAGTCGATCAAATAAGAAGAAGTCACATAGTGCCAGATCAGGTGAATTGGGCGGTTGTTGAATGGTATTGGTGTTGTTTTTGACGAGAAACTCACGAGAATTTTTGCACGAAATTCAGTTCTTTTGGCACCAATCTCGCAGTGACTTGCCTCAGACCCAAAT
>NW_018021104.1:57048-59790 GCF_002006095.1 Pseudomyrmex gracilis
TAACACTTTTGTAACATTTAATTTCATTTTTATAGCAAAATTTAATGCAAGAACGTTGTTCAAGTTTTGAATCCATTGTAAAAATCGCCGCGACGTAAAAACTTGATGTAAAGAAATCACTGTCATAAAGGTAAATAAACAGCTGATAAGCAGAAGTTTGGCATGGGTGTCCGTAACAGTGCTGCCAACGTGACACAAACAACAGAATTCTAAACCGATAAGCCCGCGAGATTTAAATTAAAAATTCCGGTTATTTTTTGATCATGGTAGTATGTATAACAAGAAATATAGCGCGCATATTGTGAGTATCGTCCCAGCCGGCTAGCTGGGGCGATATCGTTATTACAACACCTTAATTGTGACAAGGGGGTGCATCTTACTCTTCACTAGAGAGGGTAAGTATGTGCTCTCTCTTATGTAGTTTTTTTGCGTCTCCTAGTCGGGAAGGTTTTGTCCCCGGCCGATTTTTATAAAATATTATGCGCGCGAGCTTGGGCGGCAATGTCCGTCCCTGCACCTATTCTGTAATCCACCCCGGAAAAGCTTGTCTTTTCGGGGAACATTAGGGAACATTAGGTGAAAATAAACAAGTGTTACACTGTTCTTATCAGCTTAATATCTGATACAGACCGCAAAGCGGTCTCAGAATATTAAACTGATTTTTGAAACTGGACGGACGATCGGCTTGCTCTGGCTCCGTCACGGGTCATCCCGGTATTGCAGTGCCATCAGGCTTGGCCTAGCTTTTGTTTAGTTTAAAAACAGTTCCGGAAATCAATTTAAAAAAGTATTTTAGTAGCCAGTGAGGCCTACCGGGCAGAAAATCGAAAAATCGCGAAAAAGCGGTTTCGAGAGTGCGAGTGTTTTTGGAGGTTAGCGGCCGTCCAAGGAGCCCGAGGGAAACAATTCTAAGGTCTTTTGAAGTGTCCAGGAGAGGACGACAATTACTTGTAAGTCATTTTTATTTATTATGGCTCCAGGAGGTAGGTTTTGGCCGGCTCCGAGCAAAAGTTTGAAATCCGTCGGTTGAGTGAGTGTGGCAGCTGGCAGGTTGCGTGCCGTGCTTTCTATTTCTTTCTATTTATTTTTTTGTTTTTTATTGTGTGTGAGTGCGTTGCATCTTGGTTTATTATTTATTTATTTATTTATTTATTGTTTATTTTATTTCTCGCGTGTTCTCCGTGTGTGTCTTTGCTAGCTGCATACAAATAGCTGCAAGTCATCTGTTTGTGTTTTGTGACAGGCTGCCAGTCCGTAACGGACTTCATCTGAAAAATAAAAAATTACTAAGAATTACCTATTTTCCCTTTGTACCATCTTTGCTGTTCAGGAATTGGATATTCGCCAATGCTGCTGCTCGATGAACGGGAGCGGAAATTAGGTTAGGAGTGATTATTAGTCACATATTTATACAGATTTTTATATATATGAACTTTATTCTGTCTCTTGCATATATACACACACAAACATACAGGCGATTTCTTATTCTTTGACACATATACATATAACACATTTTATACATTCTGTCTCTTGCAGTGTGTATTCTAAGTACAGCATTACACCCTTGTACCTGCAAGAAGAGAAAAATAAACGTTTTAGCTGTGACATATCTTACTATTTATTTATCTAATTTTAATCACCTAGCCATATCGTATTTATTTACTTATTTATTATAACTTATATTTTTATACTAACGCGCACCACATCAGCAGCCACATACATTTTGCAGCATATCCTGACAGCTCCTGAGAAAGAAAGTCACGTTCCTTTCCTCTGCGGCTTCTAATTTTCTCACTTGCTCTACCTGCAACAAATAAAAGGGACATATTAAGTATACATCCGCATATATACATATACATATACATACATATATATACATATATATACATACAGTGCCTGTCATAAGTGCTTGCCAGTCTTTTTGCAATTTTTTAATAATAAAATCTTGATTTCCCCACTTGTTTTGATTATAATTGAGTTTTGCAGCTTTTAAATATCCTATTCGTGCCATATTTTATATATTTTTATTTATTTTTACTGCTACAAGGCACTCTTATTTTTACTTGATCTGTCCTAACCGTTTGTTCCACAGGGAGTCTCAACTGCCACTTTTTACTTTATTTGACGAACTAACTGGATATTTGTGACGGGGCGAACCCCGTCACGCATACATATATATATTATTTTTATATTTTGTATTAGTATTATTTTGGTTACGCCATATTATTTTGTATCTTTTTTATCATTATATTAAATATCTTTATGTCTACATTATATTACGCGCAATAGTTTCTGCAACCCCCCTATACAACCGACCGCGTACTATAATACCGGCGACGCGCTTATAGCGACACGGCCCGAACACGCGCTTATCAGCACACAGGTGCATGCCGCAGCACGCAAACATCCGCGTTCCACACACCGACCCCGGACAAACCATAGGCCGCTCCAAGGTTTAAAAGCCGGCCGATCTGAGCAGTCAGGACCTATTGCTTTCCCGGCGCTCGAGGTGTTGACTCGAAAGCCATTCCTGAGACCGATCTCGAGGTGCTGACTCGAGATTCCTATTCCGCTAACGCTCTCCGAGGAGTTGACTCGGAGATACTGCCAGGGGGTCGTAACTCCCTTTATTTTTTGGGGACGGAAGTCNAGTTTGACGGTACAGCCGTAGATCGCAGCACTGTCGGCCGCCATGTTGGAACGAGTGCTCAACTGTTGGCAACTGTAGACAGTTGTAGCCAA
>NW_018021104.1:60330-63381 GCF_002006095.1 Pseudomyrmex gracilis
TTTAATTTTACATAATTGTATGAAATATTAAATTAATTGTTTTATAAATAAGTAATAATTATATATCTAATATATATACCTATAATACTAATAGTAATAATTTATATATCTAATATTGTAGATGTCAAAATATAATAAAAATGGACTTAAAATTAAACATGTCTATTTATTCTGCAATTACTAATTATTAAGAAGTAGAAATGTGTATGGTATTGTGCGAGATATATATAGCTATGTATAGCTATATATATATCCCATTAGTTCGCTATTTCCGACGGTACACGGGTAGGTGGCGCTGAAACTAGTCCCCTCTTTTTAGCAAGAGTAAGTTACGACCCCCTGGATACTGCTTCCGATCCCGAGGTTGACTCGGGATACCATTTCCGGCAATCCGAGGTGTTGACTCGGTCGCCATACCGACCGTTCCCGTCGAGGTGTTGACTCGACTTCCGGCAATCCGAGGTGTTGACTCGGCCGCCATACCAACCGTTCCCGTCGAGGTGTTGAATCGACTTCCGGCAATCCGAGGTGTTGACTCGGCCGCCATACTGACCGTTCCTGTCGAGGTGTTGACTCGACTTCCGGCAATCCGAGGTGTTGACTCGGCCGCTACACTGACCATTCTCATAGAGATACTATCTCGATTTCCGGCGCTCCGGCGCACAATTGGCCGTTGTAACCGCCACATCGGAAACAGTCGTTCTCACGACTTAGCTGTATATATGACCCCTATATATATTCCCTCCTAAATAATTAGAATTAAGTAACTACCGTGCCGCCACCTCAAAATTTACCGACCGCGTCTATTAAATCAGCGCGTAAATTACCGATAAAACCTCCGCCGTAAAGTAGACAACGCTAATCTAGTAGACCAACGCCACGGAATTGAACTTCTTGTAAATATATAATGGAATAAACTACACATACATTACAACATAAAAATCTGATTAAGTGTCGCAATTTATTGCCTTCCCCTTCCCCGAACCTTGGCACTGACCGAGCTGTCCGGCAGGCAGAAGGCCGGGCGAAGCCGAAGAAATCGGCTCCGTTACATATTTAATTATTTATTTGTTTATTTATAAGCTATTGACCCTACCTGAGGAGTAAATTATTTTTAAGTTATTACTCACTTTAATATCCAGCTCATAGTATTGAGACTAACAGCTGTGCGCAACCATAAGTAGTCTTCACTGAAAAAGAATAATAATTATTAGTATATTTCTGAGCTAATACCATCGCACGCACATCCTTATTATTTGTTGCATTTATTTTACGCAATAAATTTAACACTCACCTTAATATAGTCAAACAGACTTGTTGCAGTGACAGTTGTACGCACTCATTGTGGTTTGCTGTACCTGCAACATAAAAATTGTATTTAATATTTTTTTACTACTCTGATTATATTATATTTTATTAAAATTATTTATTTATTACACAATTTTTATATATTTTTTGATCCTTCTACTTTTACATACACAACATCTCTGTACTGTGACAGCTCAAAGTCACTAGCAGTTGACAACTCTTAAAACAGAAAAAGAACAATGAAATTACAATAAACATATTCATTTTTATCTAAATTACTTATTTGTTACTGATTTTACCGGTTAAAGCTATTACTTACCTTACCTTACTTTACTGGTGGTAGACAGAGCACGTTGAACTGACAGCTGCAAAACTCACCACCTCTCTCTCTCTCTGAAAAAAACATAAATATATTAAAATTAATAAACCTTTTTGCATAAACAAGTTTAATTACAATACATACGAGGATCCAAGAAATATAGAAATTATACTTACTTTTTTATTATTTCCGTCTGTCAACACACCACACCTTCACGTGTCACCAGCACATACCCTGCATATACGAGGGGAACATATTTGTTATTTGTCTCTAGTGCATTGACACCGCACATATTAATACAAATCAGGATCGCACGTGTCCCCTGATCCTGATTATACATAATTTATATAATTTTTACAACAATTTACCTGAAATATCTCCAAAAAGATTGGTGCTGGTGACACTTGTGTGCTGACACATTTGGCAGGCACCTCCGAGTTATCGCGATTGCGTTTACCGCTTCTGAGTCGTTCCGTACGCACCTGCAACATAACAAATTATATTATTTTTATCACTTGACAATGTTTTACATTTTTGACAATATTTATAACTTTTTAACAATCTGACCAGCACTTCACCATATACATAACTGCACCCTGCCTATATTAGTGCAACACTTTTCCACGAGTTACTCGCGCACAATTTACCCGTTGCAGGACCCCGAATTATTAAATTAATAAATACATAAAACATCTAGAGGTGCATAAATTATTACCTTCCTGGTATATTTGTCACTAAAAGTTAACAGATGCGTTATCAATAGAGAATTTTGTTTTTATTAAAAAAAAATGCCGTAGGATGAATCCTAGTGGCTTACATCTAGGTGCTTATTGAAAGTATCACAGCGCAGTGGATACAGTCATAAACACAGGAGAAGTATGTAGAGGCAGAGTTGCAAACTCTGACCCGCTAGCACCTTTGACTATATAAACATGGACTGCTAGTCGGGAGATCTGACCGTAGACGACATTGAACAGCGCACTCTGAGTTTGGGCCAATAACTAATAGGTCGTCACGTGGTCCTTGCCAGTGTCATCAGTATTATACAGGGTGTCCCAGAATTGCCGTACAATCTCTCGTAGGCAGGTAGAAGGAGTAACACTGAGTCGAAAAGTCCTGAACCATTTTTTTCTATTATTTATAATAAAGGAGTAATTATTGAGTAAATCAGGCCAATCAGCGCAGATCTTTAGCCAGACGCACGTCAGTGAGCCGCGCGCCTCGTGTGTGTGAGCGCTCACTGACGTGCGTATGGCTAAAGGTTTGCGCTGATTGGCCTGATTTACTCAATAATTACTCCTTTATTATAAATAATAGAAAAAAATGGTTCAGGACTTTTCGACTCATTTTTACTCCTTCTACCTGCCTACGAGAGATTGTACGGCAATTCTGGGACACCCTGTATATATATATATATATATATA
>NW_018021104.1:65426-74562 GCF_002006095.1 Pseudomyrmex gracilis
GGCCAATGATAAAACATCTCAAGATACATTGTATATTTGTATTAATTATTAATATAAGTGAACTGCGATAAAAAATTTGTAGAAAAGCATTTAATATATATAAAATATATTATTAGTGTTTTATATTTATATATTTTTATTTTGTAAATTACAAAAAGAATCTACATTTATAGATGCGTAATCTTAAAGTATTTAATTCATATTTAATTCATATAGACGGAACATCATAATACGTCTGCACTCTTCCACGAGCCGAAGTGCCGAGCATGACGTCACGCACACGGACGGCGGTTCTCGCTTGTGTGCGTGCTCCCAGTGGCTCCCATCACCTCAGTGCTCTTGGTGCTAGCGGGTCAGAGTTTGCAACTCTGTGTAGAGGGTACCTCCCCGCCATATGTGTATAAATCTTAGGTAACGTTTGTACAGCACCGAAAGACAGCGTTTTATTGCTTCAGGCTTAAGCTTAAGATAATACACTTAAAGTTAAAACTAAAATTATAGACATTTAGATAATTTGACTTACAATAGAGACAGTCACATGCATTAAATAAAAAAACTTAAGAACTAAAACGGAGATCAAACAATTGTGATTACACATTGACATTAGACTGACTAACAAAAAACAAATTAAACGCCAAGAGATACATAGTTGTATGAATAAATAATTCACCACGGCGTGGCGGAGATAAAAGAAAGTCAAACTGAACATTTGTCATGTCTTGAATTAAATAAAAATTGGCAGGGAGCAAAGAAACCTACCTACCGCTACGGTAACATCTTTATCAAGGCAGACAATTAGGGAGTCGACCGGGTGAGGAAGGTGCCCAATCAACTCAACAAGGGCCATGCGTAGAGGCTTTCTTTGGTTTTCATAGGTCAGACATTCCCAAAAGACGTGGTCCGGAGTTTTCTCGAGGCTACATGTTTGACACAAAGAGGAATCAACAATTCCAAAACGGAATAAACTAGCGCGAAGAAATGTATGACCACTGCGGAGACGGTTGAGAGAGATGACAGATCTGCGGCTTAGATTCCAAAGTTCAAACCAAGATACCCGCGTGTTTAACAAGAAGCGGCCACAAAAGTAAGCCCCTCTAGTTCGGGATTCTTCTCTGCACCACGATATCAGACTCGACCTCATTTCAGCCTTCCAAAAACTTTTTACTTTCTTGGAGTGGGATTCCAATGCGAGATTCTCTCCCGCATCGAACCGCGTCTCTTGCTAGAGCATCCGCCCGTTCGTTCCCAACGATTCCGCAGTGACCCGGGATCCAAACCAAGCCGACCCTAGTTCCCTTTTCCGATAACTCCGTAACCAGCGCCTTACTGCGAAGAATAAGATAGGAACTGCTCCTGGGATTAAAGCCTGCCTCTACGGCCGACAAAGTCGACCGTGAGTCTGTAAAGACTGTGTTACGTCCTGGCCCACGGTTACGGTCGGGCTATGGTAGAGTAACAGAGAGCTGTCGTTTCTTTATCTCCGCACAGCAGGATGGCGATCCCGCTGCGGCAAAGTCGAGTGAGTTTGTGTGCTCTCACGGACAAGTCAACGGCGTATGCCGATCTTACTCTATCCTATGAGGCCCCGCTCGTCGGTCTCTTTTTAAGTTTAGAGATTTAACTCTACGGACTAAGGACAAGACCGTGCGATCAATTGAAAATGTGGAGGATGAGAGGTCGATTTATTCAAACTAATCGGATATAAAACATATTAAATTATTCATTAAAGAGGTTTATTGTTACAAATTTTTTGTGTTAGGTGTGTTGTCGTGTAGATAGATGTGATGTCGCGAATTTTACAACCGATCGGAGGGTCATCGCTCGGAGGCGGGGCAGAGGAAAGAATGTGTACGTGTGGATGTGTGTCGCGAAAGCGTGTAAAGTGGCCTCCGGCGCGTTTTTACAAATGTGAATGTGTCGGGTGCATGTGTAAGACGCCGATTCGTGGTCTAGGTATAGAAATCATTATTTTTAATCGATTTCTATTATCTCGTGGATTTTAGCGAAACTATACTAGAGGGAAATATAGAGTAAAAATGACGGACTAAGCGGATGTTATCTAGGTACAGAAATTTGATAGGGAAGAGTTTTCGGGATGGAGTGGTAGATACTAGGTGAAAGAGATCAGAAGGATCTATTCTTAGGGGATCGATTACAAAAGGTAATTTCTTAGGATCTGCTTTTCGGTAAGCGGAGGCTAATTTGAGGAAATGTTGTAATTTAGTGTCGAGCGGTGGGGTGGTCGGTCAAGAGGGATTGGAAGATTCGTCATCCGCGGGTTCTTGCCCGGATGTGGAAAGTAGAGCGAGGAGGGGGTGGAGGAGTCAGCGCGGATTGCACATCCGCGGGATTTTCTGCGGGACAAGAGAGCTCGGGGTGCGTTGGAGAGAGGGAGCGAGAAGGTGAAGGCGGTGGATTGTTCACGGGAAGAGCAGGGGAGGATTAAGCGTCTGCGGGAGGATCGGGGGTTACAGGTGAGTACGAGGGAGCTTTATACCACAAATCGTCGTGTGTATGTGTGTCTGTGTGTTTCTACGTGTGCGTAATCATTATTATTAATATTTTGTGCGTGAGAGGTTTCTACGTGTGAGTGTGTCGGTGGGTGTGCGTGCACGTGCAATGAGGTTGTGTGTGTATCGCTGAAGTTTTTTATTTTATTGTTGTTGTTGCTATCGTTTTTTATTGTTGCGGGAGGAGTGGCGTCAATAGGCCTGGTCGGCTCCGCTTCGTTTAGCGCGAACGCTGCCGCTCGTCGCAATTTTATGTTGCGTCTGTAGCGCTGGGCCTTTTTATCCGTTCGCAAAGTTCTCTGTTGGGATTCCACTTAAACGATTTTATGCAATTATGCTCATGTTACGTTATTGTATTTTCTTTGCCTCGCGACCGTTTTTGGAAATGTTGAGCCTTGTTTACTACGTGGTTTGGGAAAAAAAATAAAGAAAAAATTCGGCTGCCACCCGAGACGACTACACACCGCGAGTAGTCCTTCCAAAAAAATTCGGCTGCCAACCGAGACGATTACACACCGCGAGTAGCCCTTCCAAAAATTTCGGCTGCCACCCGAGACGGCTATACACCGCGAGTAGCCCTTCCAAAAGATTCGGCTGCCACCTAAGACGGCCATACACCGCGAGTAGCCCTTCCAAAAGATTCGGCTGCCACCCGAGACGGCTATACACCGCGAGTAACCCTTCCAAAAATTTCGGCTGCCACCCGAGACGGTTGCACACTGCGAGTAGCCCTTCCAAAAAATGTGAATTTTTGAGCGCGTCTATCTATTCGTTTATTTTAACCGTTTTTCCCGATCTCTCCGAAAATCAGTCACGACGTCAGCTGTTAATTTTGCGAGAAGTGGAACCTCTGTATATATAATGATGTGCACTTACTACTTAGATGATCTTGACTGGATGCTGTTGGGTCTCGTAGCCCCCGTGCGGCTTAGCTGCTGGATGATCGGCGGCGGNTCGCTTCGAACCGGTGCGGCTGGAGCTGGCGTGGATGACCCGGTCGGCTTGTTCTTTTTGTACACTTAACTTTTTTTACGCGCACTCATTCGTCGCGAATTCACTGCGGCACTCCCAGGGAAATCAGCAGTTCTTTTGACTCCAGCCTCGAGAGTCTCGTCTTATATAACTTTTTGAGTCAGCGAGTGCTCACCGAGTTTCTTCCGATCGGAAAACTCGGTTGGGCCTCGCTGGTTTCTGTTTGTTAATTAGTCGTCGGGTAAACTTTGTGTGATCGCCAATCGGCGACGATTTCTTGCCTTGGTCGGCTCGTCCAATTTCCGGGAGAAGGGAGAGTGTTGTTTTTTTTATCACGCCACCCTTTGCTATTTGCTTACAGTAAAATTGCTCGTGGCGCCGGAGTTTCTATTTGCGTCGGCCTCTCTAATTTTTATAAGCGGTGTTTTTCATGACCCGAAGATATCCGGGTTTGGAAAACTGCTGGAAGTGTTTGAATGATAATTTTTTCTTGCTTGTTATATATATATATATAACAAACTTTCGGGCTTTACTAGGCGCGGATTATCTTTTTGGACGCCGATATGATTTCCGTTTGTTCTCTTATCGTCTGGAGTCTAAGTTTCCAAACAATAAGAGACCCGTTCAAGTTATTTATTGCTTTTTATTTTCTAAAAAAAGAGGTTTGCTATGCGTTGCCGCGTCGCGTCGCAAGGTAAAGGGGACCGTGGAGTTCTCAGGACGTAACAACTGTGACCACACGCCATCCCTCTGTACGCGCCAGTTCCAGCGCCTCTACTATGGCCATCGCTTCCACGCTCAAAAACGAAACAAAACCAGCCGACTTGTATCGACGCATAAACCTGCCATCTTGAGAGACCAGTGCAAAGCCTGAGTAGGGAGAGACCTTGGACCTCGAGGCGTCTGTGATGATACAAACTGAATTATCCAATTCTCTTTGAAAGAAGGTCCTAAATTTCGCTTCCACGACGGTGGCTTCTTGCAGGGAGGTTCCCGAGCTAACATCCTCCTGCACTTTTGACATTAAAGGATTGTACCCAAAAGAGAAACAGACTGGCATTTTAGAAGAGTACAAGTCCGACCACCGTCGAACTATCTCGAATGTTTTCATTAGTGGATAGGAGCATACCCAGGCGGCTCAAGGAGTCAGCGACCCTGTAGTTCGGATACCCTTTAAAAGGTTCCACAAAGGGTGTTCTCTTATTGTGGCAACTCTAGACAAAAAATTCAAACAGAGAAAGTGAAAGCGTAAAAAAAGGGGAGCCTCACGAGCTTCTCCTAAAATCACGTTTAGGAGGGTAGACCCCCTGAAACCCATAACCAGGCGTAACGCCCTCATCTGCACCTTGTCCAACTTGGACCCCAGTTTGCGAAAAAGATTTTGTTAAAGGAATCCCACATACTCCACCCTAGATCAAACTAAAGCTCTATAAACACAAAGCAGAAGGCGGGGGTCGTTGCCTCACCACGTACGCCCCAAGTATTTGATGGTTCGAAGAGAGTTTGCACATTGTTTTTTTTCAGCTCATGACGTGGGAGGTCCAGTCCAAATTAGAGCAAAAAATCATGCCCAGAAACTTAACTTTGAAGACAAAGAAAACTCTGGTGTCTGCTATCGTGATTTCTAGTGTGCGTTTTTTATAAGTATACCTGCTATTTATGTAAGCTGCCTCCGAAAGCTTTTGATCATTTTGGCTAAACACGCAGAGTTGAGTTTTAGGTGCTGATAGACCAAGGCCGAGCGGATCTAAGACATTTACGACATTGTTTAACGTCTTTTTTAGTTTGTTTAGTCCTTTGTTTATCCCTACAGTGGAAGAATACAAGCACACATTATCTGCATTTTGGATGATTTTACACCCATTCAAACACACTCTGTCCAGCTCCATCACATAGATGGTATACAGGATGGGACTACAGACACATTCCTGAGGGAGGCCTCTGTTGACCAACCTAACGTCTTCAAAGTCCCCGAAACAGCAAGTTATCTGCCGTTCAGAGACTAGGTTGTACACGAAACGAGCTGTTTGAGGGGGAACCCATAAAGAGATAACTTTTTCAGTCAAAATGTCTGCTAACACAGTATCATACGCCGATTGAACGTGTAAAAAGGCAGCTGACACTGTTTTATTTTCTTGAAAACTTGTAATAATTTCTCCGTAAAGCAAGGTAAGATTGTCTATGCAGGACCGCTGTTTGCGGAAATCAAACTGGGAATTAGGGAGTTTGCCGCAAAACTCCAGCCACCAATTGAGGCGGTTGGCAAGCAGTCTCTCCATAGTCTTACACAGGCACGATGCCAACGAGATGGGTCGAAACTTCTCGCCATCCGACTTAGGAATAAAAAACCCTAAAAACCGTCTCCATTTCACAAGGAACTTGCCTTCTTAAAAAATGGCATTATATATTTTGAGAAGTAATTCTTTTGGTACTGGGGGAAGATTTTTAATAATCAAGTTATTTTGTGACGGGACATCCCGTCACTGTAATATATAGATATTTTATATAGAATATAAGTACATACTTTTTTTTTTTTTTTTTTTTATTGGGTATTTAACGTGCCTGTAGCTCTATTAGGCTATTAGACACATTTATGTCGAAGATCAAGTGATTTTTCTTTTTCGAAGTCAATTTGTGCAGTTCTTTTTGTTCCCTACTACCACGCGATACACGGCCGTCTTTCACAGTAGGCGTACCTATCTGTGTCGGGCTCGTGCTCAAGTTGTTGTGACTTGTGATCGCCTTGTGGGAGGGAAACAAATTCGGAATTACATCCGAATTAATTTTTGGAGACCCGATTTAGTTCGCCGATCAACCGAAAACCTCGGTTGAAGAGGGCCGGCCCGGAAAAAATCCTTAGGTGGTGAGCGGATTCGAACTCGGGACCTCCGGGTTCGCAGCCCCTGCACTCAGGCCGCGAGACCGCTGGGCCGGTCAAGTACATACTTTGATATCTATGGCGTACCATTATTACCCGTCCACACTAAACCGTTCGACCGCACCGAAAGTGCTGCAACGTGTGCACTTTAACCCGTCTCATAGGAACGCGCCCTAAATCTAGGGACCGCGAGCGCCGCAACCGCAAACCGTACCGCGCCGGCGCAGAACCCTACTCGCGGGCCTGCGCGCACCGCACACCGCGCCCCAGACCGAGCTCGGGCCGTCGCCGGGTATATAAGGCGAGCGAAACCGGCTCCGAGCACCATTCCTTTCCCATCCCGCTCTCCGAGGTGTTGACTCGGAAGCATTCCTAGGTTTCCGAGGTGCTGACTCGGAACCGACAACCCACCTTCGAGGCGCTGACTCGAAATATTCCGCTTTCCGATCTCCGAAGTGCTGACTCGGAATCAAAACTCCTTCTTTCCGAGGTGCTGACTTGGGAGGACACCCGTGCCCCTATATTACCCGCTCGAGGAGCTGACTCGAGCCAGCGACGCTTCTCCCGAGGTGTTTGACTCGGGAAACCCGATCCTTCCTTCCCGAGGTGTTGACTCGGAGGGAATCCTGACCGTTACCTTCCGAGGTGTTGACTCGGGCAGCCCATCCTGGCCTTTCCGAGGTGCTGACTCGGAAGGCTCCCGCACCGACCGTCCCCTCAGCCGTTCTCACGGCCCGCCGAAAGCCGTTTTCACGGCTCGCCGTAACCGCCGTTCTCACGGCGCACCGAAACCGCCGTTCTCACGGCGCGCCGAAACCGCCGTTCTCACGACGTACCCGGACATCTCTCGCTACTTCGTAGCCACCCTGACCCGCCGACCGCGTGCACCACGTTGTGCCACGACCCTACGCACCCGCGCACCGCGTCTCCGACGCCGGCCCGCGTAACCGCGTCCCCGTAACCGAATACCCCTCGCTGTATATACTCGCGTCTCTCCTGTCTTAGCAAGTAGGTTTCCGTCCCGTTCCCGCATCAGCCGAGACCGATAAGCGACAGTACGTCCGCGTTAATCCCAGACCGCGAACCGTTAACTTGTAAGGGCTTCGAGCCCCGCGTTGTCTTGGTATTGTAAATATGTTCCCCTCTTAATCAGTAAGATTCTGTTCTGTAACCGCGTCGGCAGAGACCGATCCGCGACCGTACGCGCGCACCAATCACGGGCCGCAAACCGTTCATCCACCAGGGTCTCGAGCCCCGCGTTATCTCGGCATTATATATGCCTTCTTAGTAAGTAAGTTCCCGTCCCGTTTCCGCGCCAGCCGCTACCGACTACCGATAGTAAGCGCGCGCCAATCACAGGCCGCGAAACCGCCGGACCGTAAGGGCTCCGAGCCCACGTCACTAAGACATTGTACATAACGTAGTTTTCAGAATATATTATTATTGAGTTACAGCAGCAAACCGAACGTGTCGCAATCTCTTCCTTCCTCTCACCCGAATCCTAGTCTGACCGAACTGTCCGGCAGGCGGAAGGCCGGGCGAGCCGCGCATAACACGGCCGCTCCGTTACAATCTATATTGTCGAGACCTGGACTAGATTTGTAACGGAGCCGATTTTCTATTGGCTTCGCCCGACCTTCCGCTTGCCGGACAGCTTAGACGGCGCCAAGGATCGAGGAGAAAAAGGCGTGAAATTGCGACACTCGGTTATTTTAATGCTGTACTTAAGGTTTATTTACTTCAACACGGTATTTACAACGGTTGTATTGATTTACCACGGATGTGGATTGATCGGCGCGGTAATTTTGGCGCGAAATGACTCGCACAGATAATACAAAATATGAATTGCGCTGGTAATAAGGTCGGCGCGGGTAATATGAATTTTGGCGCGGCGGTCTTATTCCTAAACTTACATCTACGGGATATATATACACGGGACTTATGTACACGGAGGATGTTCCAAACCGTGAAAACGGCCCGTTGAGCCGTAAGAACGACTGTTTTCTGGTGGCGGTTACAACGACCGTTTGAGTCGTGAGAACGACTATTTGTCGGTGTGGCGGTGACAACGGATTGAATTTTCGGGCTCGTAGAACCGACGGAAACGGTGTGCACCAAAGTGCCGGAAAGGACCAAGACAACGCCTCGATCCGTACGGACAGGATGGTGTTCGAGACAGCGCCTCTAGCACCGGGTTTTGTCGAGACAACGCCTTTAGCACCAGATTCTGTCAAGACAACGCCTTGACCAGAGGGTCAGGATAGTGTCCGAGACAACGTCTCTCGCACGAGGTTATGTCAAGTGAGAGTTTTTTGCCCACGTTGCAATTGCCCACGTCCCAATTGCCCACGAGTTGCTTTTGTTCACGTCCCGATTGCACACGTTCCGATTGCCCACGTTGCGATTGCCCACGTTTCAATTGCCCACGTCCCGATTGCCCACAAGTTGCAATTGCCCACAATGCGATTGCCCACAGTCACTATTGCTCACGTTGCAATTGCTCACGTCGCCAGCGCCCACGTTGCAATTGCCCACGTCCCGATTGCCCACGAGTTGCTTTTGCCCACGTCCCGATTGCCCACTGAGACCGGTAGCGGATCCGGAACAGATGCAGATGCTCCATGAATTGCAGCGGCTGCAAGAACGAGCCTTAAAATCCGAAGCGGAGAGCGGTGGCGACACGGGCGTATTCCGTTTGACCACGGTACAATTGGACACAGTACGATTGCACACGTAATATTGGACACGTACGATTGACCACGGTACGATTGACCAC
>NW_018021105.1:0-4280 GCF_002006095.1 Pseudomyrmex gracilis
GACAAAATTTTAGATACATGATAGTAGGGGTCTATCAGTGAAGCGCACACTAAACGATAATGTACTCAGAAATCGGTTAAACATTTTTGCAAAAAATGGTGGTTTTTGTTCCCTATTGACTGGACTACATAGCAAAATCGGTTCCGCACTTATCGTGTTAAATCACTGTCACTTTGTCTTGAAACGTTTAATCCTCAACGGACGGACATGGGTCGTTTTTGTCTGGAGCAAAATTACTTTCTGAAGAAAGTAATTTTCTTGTTGTCATATTTGCTAAAAATTATGAATTAAAACTTTTTTTTCACTAAATTTAATAATGGTGTCTTAAAATAGACAATTTAAAGAATATATACACATTGTTTCAGATTTTTTTAGAAATATTTAATATTTTTAAAAAGCCCAAAACGAAAACGATCCATGTTCGGCGAATTAAGGTGCCGAAAAACACGCCGTCCGTTGAGGGTTAACTCTAGAGCGATGACGTGTATGCGCGGATGGCTGAGAGAATATTGTTTCATACGCACGAATGTGTATATTGCATACCAGAAAATTGATATACACTTACTTTGCAATTACGTGTGCATTTATTGATGTAACTGAACTGTAGCTGAACGAGAGCTTACAATAAAATTACGCGATGTGCGACATTTTATTCACAAATTTTCAGCTAACATAACATAATACAATATAATACATTTTGTCATTTAGACACACATTGACTGGATATGCAAAATATTCCGTGATGCATTCGCAGTCCCTTGGACTTTAACATTAATTAATTAACATCATTCAAATGACGTTGCAAATTACATAATCTAAAATTAACGATATATTGGTAGAGACATAGCTCATTATTTAACATCAGCAAAATGGCAAAATTTTCTTTTGCTATTTGTAATAAATGTTATTTAGTTATATTGCGTAACGCGCGATCCAATTGCCGTGCAGAAACTACGAAAAAGAAATTGCACACAAATTTCCGTTCTTCCGCGCGATAAATACGTCGAAGGACGTACGGGCGAAAGAAACATCGGCTAATGTCAGCGGAATCTGGACATTAAAGAGCGTAACTTTGATGCTATAATATTTATATCGCGTTGCAGTCTTTATTGGAACAAATGGTGACAGTCGAAGCGGTCTATGCCATCAGGCGATCGAAGAGGTCTATGCCAGAGGCCGCAATTAAATTCCAACGCAAACTCTATTAAATCCGATTTGTTTTCTGCTGCGCAGATCGCGTTTGTGCGACTGAAAAACGTACCTGTTAGTAGGAAATGCCAGATATCTCTGACAGCCGTATTGGATAAATGTGTATATAATTATAGCGATATATCGAGTAAATTCTCAAACGCGGAAATCCGTATTTTTGCGATAGCCTGCGATTAAGTTTTCGTTTCTTTTCTCACAGCAAAACAAAACAAACAAATGTGACGATCAAGCGACATAGGCGCATATTCCGAGAATTTTAAATGCAAAAATATGGAAAAGTTAGACGTGAGGCGACGACACTTACATAATCGTTGGTGACATGTGAACCAAGTACAAGTAAAAAGATAAACGAGTGACCAGTCGACTACTTGTCATGATTCTTACGTGGACAATGTAGGTAAAAATCTATGAAACTTACGATGAGCATTGTGATATCGCAATGTCAATTTTTTGCTGACTGTAACTAAAAACTCAAAGAAGCTAAATATAAAATAAATAAAATTAAAAACTCACCATGTAATTAGATTTTTTAATAAAAATAGACTTTTTCAGATACTAATAGTTTTTTTTTCTTTTTTTGTTTTAATTACATTGTCAGTTCTATGTTGAGAATAAATATTGAAAAGAAACAGATCAAAGCAAATTATCTTTTAGGTTATTTTCTCTGTTTTTCCTAAAACTAACATATATCTATTTATAATACAACAAAAGTGAAAGAATTCTATTTCTGCTAAAAAAAACTTAGATCTTTCATTTAAATAAACCATAATTAAATAATTAATGTATACATCAAACATGTATCCTATCAAAGATTGCTGTGTTCGATCACATAATTTATCGAGAGTGATAGTAGAGATTATTTTCACGCATTGGTAGCATCGAAATACCGAGTTGTTTTATCGCAATTATACCGGTTTCGTTATCGGACGCAACATAATTGACCGGTCAAGGTTCAACAAGATTGCAATCAATCACGAATAAACGCTTGATTAGTCGAAACGGTTTCGCCAAATCAGTTAACTTGGTCATTTACACTCGTTCTTCCGTTCGGCATGTATATCACGATTTCTCAAAGAGGCAGAGAATTTCTCTCTCTCTCTTTCTCTCTCTCTCTCTCTCTCTCTCTCTCCCCCTCTCTCTCTCCCTCTCCCTCCCTCCCTCCCTCCCTCCCTCTCTCTCTCTCTCTCTCATCTCTATCTCTATCTCTCTCTCTCTCTCGGTCTCTTTTTTCTCTTCCCTCTTTTCTAGTTTTTCCTCTCTCTGTCAACGCACCATCCCATCACGTGCTAATGTTACGCACCAATCTATGTACACAATGACATGTAAGTGCATAGCGAACAAGTGGCCACAGTAAACCGGCGCGTAACATTAGCACGTGGTGATGGTACAGAGGAGTGCACCGTATCGTTCCGCTCTAAAGGAAGTTTTTCTCTGAAATCTCTTTTCTGGCTGCTTCTACTACCGCGCGCCGTACTCTTTCGATCTCCGCCAGCGCCCCGAGATTGAAGGAAAACGGCGCGCGGTAGTAGGGACAGCCGGAGGAGAAATTTCCGAGAAATACTTCCCCTGAAGCGGAACGATATGATGCACTCTTCTGTATAGTTGACACAGATAATTACGTAAACTTATCGTAATCACGGCCAATGTCACGATCAGATATTGTATCAACGTACGATTGTTATAATTTTGCTCATAAACACGAAGTAAACGCGATTCGTGCATTGCGTAATTTCACGCGTTTCGCAATTATTAATCATTCATAATAACTAAACAGTCAATGAAACACGCAATGAAAAAGTTTGTTTAACAAAAGGAATTTACAAGATTTGCCTTTCAAATAAAAGATATAGCAAAGTGTCCACTTGAATGCAAGGCAGAGTGTATCACGCGAGACTTGACTATTTACTTGAGACATTTAATGAGAAAAAAGAATTGTTCAATATGATCAGAATAAAAATTCTGTTGAGATCTTAGGAATTTAGTCAACTGCAATGATGCGAAAAGATTCTTTATCTCGCGATGTCTGCATTTGCGTCGCTATCATAGACGACATATCAACGGGGTCGCCAGTGTAATAAAGAACCGACTAATAAAGCGATAAGCATCGCCCGAACGAATCGTGGCTTGCACACGCGATCACGGCATACGGCGAGTTGCAATTCACTGCATGACTACGGTTACGTAAGGTCAATTCTCGCGTAACGAGAGGAGAGAGGCAGAGAAGACAAAGAAAGAGAAATACTTCTGCGCTCTTCGTTGTCAGATCGATTTAAGTACATAAAAAATGTATCAAATGTTACAAAATTTAGAGTTAATAAATGCATTCTATATTATTTAAAATGGTTAAATCAATTTAAAAAACAAAATACATTTTTGTAAGCGCAAAATCCTGTGAGTTTTTTGTGAGTTCCGAAAATATAATTTCATTTTTGCTTATTTCAATTTTCATTTAACTTTAGTTTTAATTTTAACTTTAAAATATCACTATAGTAATTCGAAATGAGTGAATTTAATATGTGCGATATAACCTAAATAATATAAAAAAGATTTGCATCTTGTTAAACTTCTGAATCAAAATAACAATTTAAAATTTGTGATCATGTACACAAAAAATCCTTATTAACAAGAAAAAAATAGAAGATCAATTTTGTCAATTTCTGATGCACAGAATGAATAATTAGCAAAGATGCTCGACACCTTGTTTATTGCATGAGCGGATCGTTGCGTAAACACGTTCCGGGTCGTTAAAAGAACACGACTAACATTTCCAACAAGATAGCAACTTTACAATTTTTAAAGTTTGTTTCTATATATATCATCTAAAAATGCTTTGGCCACAAATTGCGATTCCGTACAAGCCGGCTGATATAAGTCTGATAGATATCGAATATCAAGTAGTTGAATTAGAACTGTAACAACCCAGATAGCACACAATGTTCTATGTATATTCTTATAAAGTGCAAATGTTCTTAACTTTGGAATATTTNGATCGAATATTATATAAATATACGTTGAATATTATAATAGAAAATCGTATATTCATAATGAAGAAAGAACGTTCTTAGAATATT
>NW_018021105.1:5283-10451 GCF_002006095.1 Pseudomyrmex gracilis
TAGTTTTTATTTTATTTTTTTTAAGAAATACAAAAATTTAATTAAAATACAATATATTTAGAAATGTGTTAAATTTAAGAAACTGATAATATTAGTTAATAGTGAATATTAACACTCTCTTTAACACAGTCTCAATTTGAAATGTTTTTTTCTAAATTTTTATTTCTTTGATAAAAAAAGATAAAATGGATTTAGCCGCTTTTGGAAATAGTAACTTAGATGTTTATAAGATATTAAATGTTCTATAAAAATACGTTTAATTATTCTAAGAACGATCTATAGAACATTCTATAAAATATACTATATATGTTCATACAGCGTTCTATAGAACATTTATGAAATATTCTAAAAATATTCTATAAATGTTTTATAGAATATTCTATAGATTATTCTATTCATATTCGAAAAACATTTACAGTAGTGCCATTCGCTTATTCTATAAATATACGATGAATATATAAGAACGTTCAATGGAATATTCGACATATTCTTGAAGAATATTTATAGAACGTTCATAGCAATGTTAAGTGCTATCTGGGAAAGTATGTACAATCGCTAAAATGCTTGTTTAAGAGGATGCTGAACCAGCGGCTTAAGAGGGTACTGGATACCGACTATAGAGACCTGTAAACCGACTTTCTCCTATGACGTTTGGTGTCGTATTTACTTTATTAAATCTAAAATGCTTCTACAAAAATAAGTAAATTGTGCTAAGAATTGGCGCTTGTTCTTTGGAATGTCAAAATTCAGCATAAATTTTTACTTATACAGTTTCCTTCTATAACCTGACTATATATTCATATATGTAGAATTATTTCTAAGCTTATGTACATATTTACAATGAACAAGCGCCATAAGTACGACAAAAAAAGTCTAATGAGACATTCAGATTATGGTTTGACTATCTAATTGATGAGAACAACGTCATAGTGTGATGATGTATATCTGATATCATATACTATTATTATGAATGAAAAAAAGAGTTCATAAAAGCATTATACACCCATTTTCAAAAGCTTTATATGGTTTTGTACATTTATTTGATTCTGTAAAAGCGCTTTTAATGTTGTGCAGTAAATAAAATTAGAAAATAAAGAAATTTAGGTTATAAAAACGTCGGTCTACAGGTCTCTATAGTCGGTATCCAGTACTCTCTTAACAGCTGCTTTGCTGCTACGCTGTTCAGTAGGTAGTGCCTTCTATACAAGAATAGACATATATCTCTTTTCTTGTCTTTCGTTCGGTTTGCCCGTCTGATAGTGGTGGGGATATCATAGACTTATATAATAGACGGAACATTTATATGACAAAGTTGAGAACAACATTAAAGGACAGAGATAGTGCTGGAGTAGTTGTCTCTCTCTCTTACAATAAGATGGTGGGGAACCAATTATCTCACAAGTCTATGCTATCATTTTTCACTATCACTTTCTCTCAACTGACTCTCGAACTCTATCTTCGTTGCTCTCGGCCTGCCGCGGCCACCAATCAACTCACTGCTAGAAAAGAAGAGAACTACTCCACGACTATTTCTGTCTCTTTTAATGAAGTTTTGACTTCAGCTCCTCTTACACAAATGTTCCGTCTATTATATAAGTCTATGGGGGATATGCACACGTACGCGACTGTCTACTTGTGTGCGTATCCTGCCTACTATCGTATGTGCTTCATTAGAAGAACTAACTATTCTCGTAAATTAGACAATAAAATCACATTCTAATTGTTCCATTATATTCTTTTATATCATCCGCTTATCGCTCTGGTGCCTGCATATTTATATAATGCTTAGAAATTGTTTAAAAATAGCAAAATATGATCAAGTGATATTAGGACAATGTAACTTTTGGTGCTTTTTAGACCAAAAAGCATCAGACCGATAAGTGTTTCTTTACGTTTTTTACTTTTGGAAAAGCGTTTTTTATTTGATATAGTAAATAATGAGATTAGTCCGATTTACTAAAATGACATCCCGTCGGCATAACAGGACGGTTCAGCATCCTCTTAATGCAAACATATGCTCTTCCTATCTGATAAAAAGCTGATGTAATCGAGCATCAATGACTTAGTTCAAATGTATATCATGGTAAGAAGTTTGTATAAAATAAGATATTAATGACGTTATTTCTCTGTTTGTACTTGCTTGTACTTCTTGTGTTTAAAATAAGATACATATACATGTTCATATTTTGATAAGAAGTAATTAGAAAAATATTTTGATAAACAACTTTGTTGCGAATAACAAAACTTGACCTTATTATTATGACGTCTGATCAAAGCATAACAAATTTAAAAAAAAACGGACATTACAATGAAGAGTTTCTAAGAGTATGAAATCCGAGATATCCGAATTCTAACTTGAGAAACTCTACATACATGCTCTTTGTGCAACATGTTGTGCTTGCAGCGTTAACTGCGACAAGAGATTTTTTGCAAGTCGATTTTCTACGAAAGCGATCTTTCGCTAGATACGCTCTGATAATTTTAGAAATTTACAGCGCTTTACAAGCGCTCCCGGAATTTTCAGTCATCAATAAAAACTTTCCAACAGAAAATCAACATGTGTGGAATGTAAACATGCGTAAATGAACTGATTAATTACAATGCGTTACAGCATTACATGTATGTTGTTAGGTTAGGTCAGATATATGTGACGTAAATTAAACCGAAATACTGATTAATCACGATTCACGCAATCATCACGCAACCACACACTGTAATATAGATGCAGTCACTATTCAAGGTTATTTTTTATGTACACTCTGTGGTGTAATTGTGTGTCATAATAAATAAACAGCTCTCTTTCTCTCTCTCTTTATCTCTCTCTCTCTCTTTCTCTCTCTCTCTCTCTCTCTCTCTCTCTTTCTCTCTTTCTTTCTCTTTCTTTCTCTCAATCTATCTTTTGATACTTTGTACATACACACTCACGCACTTAAGCTTCTTGCATAATGCGAGGGAATAGCGATAAGCAATAGACACAGAATTCCAACTCGTCCGAAAATTTATCGCTATTGCTTATTCCGTTTTCTGATCTGCATTGATACATGTGTATTTTTGTATGTTAGATTCTGCTGTTCCTACCGTTATTTATAAATATAAACTCTTTAAAACTGGTGTTATTTCTATCGCTATCGCTATTTCTCCCATTGTGCAAGAGGCTTTATTAGTAAGCGCGATGTATAACGTAATCTCGACATATATCGCAGGCGACGCCGAGTCTGGCAAGTCGGCTGATGATCGTTAACCAATAGCAACAGCAGTGTTTGTTTGTTCATAGAATACTTTCTTTTAATCTCTCTTTCAATCTGTTTTTGTCTCTTTCTTCGTGATTTTAATAGTCACGTTTTTCTCCTCTTCTTAAAACTCGTCCCAGGATCAGGGATATCATGTGGTATACAGTTAGTCCATGGTTGAATACTATGTCACGTTTCGATAAAGCAAATTTCTTTGCGAAATGAAAGGCGTGATACATATAAGCTGCTAAATGAATTTTGCCGACACGTGCAACAGATGTGAGTCCTTGAAATAATTTTTAATAAAATCTTATAAAGAATACTTTTAATATTATTGAATGCGATTCTAAAATGAAAATCTCTTGTGTATAGCATTTTGAGTCATACTAATATTTTTTCTTATTTTATAATATATACATACGTATGTGTGTGTACACACACACAAACACACAAATGTATATAAATATGACTTAAAAAACATATATATGTACAATAAACATATACATAAACATATATACATGCACATGTACATATACAAGCAAACACACACACACAACACGTACATTACATATTTCAGTATTTTGCTATGTATTATGAGTATCAATTTTAGTTTATGTGTAGATAAAATTTTTCTAAAATCTTTTCATTAATATAAAGAAATTTTTTCTTCTCTATGAATACCATTGTTTTCTTCTCCTTGAACTTGTGATATCAAGAATATTGTGTTAGTTTATTACATTATAAGCAGAAGTCGTTTTTGAATACTAGATCACGCTTGATAAAGTTAGATAAAATCTTAGAGCCATATAAAAGATATACGTATACACACCGTTAAATAAACTTTACCAATGCAATTCCTTCCTTGGTATAGCTTTGTGCACTTTTATAAGCATTATTATTTTCGATCAAAACTACTTTTGATATGTTTATTGATGCTTGATATGAATGCAGTTTCCATAATAATTATATCTATTTTTTGATAGTCACTTAATTCTCATAACATTTAGCAATATTCTTATTTAATCACAGAGTTTTCTCATTTACTATGTTTTTATTATAATTTTTAATATTAAATAGTTAGAATAGAATAACTATATAAACAACAATTTAAAATAGTGTTAAATTGTTTCAATGATGTAATTTAAAGAAGAAAATTTACTAAATGAGATTAAAAATTGTTGAATGGAATATTTTTGGAAATAGAAATGAGATTATCCTTTCAAATAATTGTCAAAATAAGGTTTAATGTCTCACGTATCTCTATATCTCATTGATTGTTATCGCAAAGTATTGCGATAGCAAGAATTGACAATTGATTACATTGACAATTACAGAAATTTACAGAAATTGTTCTTCTGGAATATCCAGTAAATATTACTCGCTCTTGTGAAACCAGCAAAACCGACTCTGCAACTACATGCAATAGGTTTTTTGAACAGTGATTAGCAAAATTAAATAATATACTGCCGATGAGACTTGTTAGAAGTTCCTTATTCTTGCATATCTTAATCGCAATATCATATCGATTGTATTCGATGTTGCTCAGATTTGATCAAAAAGCTTAAATATTTAATCGATATATATCTCCTGCGGGGATATATAGGTTTATTTGATTGACAATTGATATTTTATTGATTTTCTGTTATTTCAAGCAAGCTATGTAATTTTTACTAGTAATATTTTTTATTTATGCTATACCTGACACACAAATAACGCATATATATATATATTTATCATTTATTATATTTATCAAATAGCAAAGACAATAAGTAGCAAAAGTTCTATAATATACTACCATGATCAAAAAATAACCGGAATTTTTAATTTAAACCTCGCGGGCTTATCGGTTTAGAATTCTGTTGTTTGTGTCACGTTGGCAGCACTGTTACGGACACCCATGCCAAGTTTCTGCTTATCAGCTGTTCATTTACCTTTATG